>NC_064811.1:121216982-121324455 GCF_023721935.1 Panthera uncia
TTTCTTTCTTTCTTTCTTTCTTTCTTTCTTTCTTTCTTTCTTTCTTTTCCTTCCTTCCTTCCTTCCTTCCTTCCTTCCTTCCTCCCTTCCTTCCTTTCTCCTACTATTTAATAAGTACTACTATGTGCAAAACACTGTGCAAGCCACTGGAAATACCATGCTGAGCAAATAGCAATATTATCCCTAACTCTATAATTTACAGAGCTCCATGGCTTATTTTAGTTACCCCTTCTTTGTTATTTCACCTAATTGAGATGATTTTTTTTTTTACTTTTAAAGTATAGAAATTCTCCAGGTCAGTTAAGAACTCTGAGACCAGGAAATGAGGCTATGTGAGAAGTAATAATAGCCCAAGCCCAATATGAAGCAAATAATTAGTAAATGCTATGGATTGAATGTTTGCATCCCCCCAGAATTCATATGTTGGGACGCTACCCACCAGGGTGAGATGGAGGCTTTGGAAGGTAATTAGGTTTACTTGAGGTCATGAAGGTGGGGCCCCACGATGAGATTAGTGCCTTTGGAGGAAGAGACACTGGAGGACTTTCTCCCTCTCTCCCTCCGGGGAAGGTCATGTGAGGACACAGGTAGATGGCCCTCTAAAAGTAAAGAAAAGGGACCTGACTGGCTCAGTCAGTAGAACATGTGACTCTCAGTCTTGAGGTCGTGAGTTTGAGCACGAAGTTGGGTGTGGAAATTACTTAAAAACAAACAGATAAAAGCCAGGAAGAGAATCTCTCCAGAACTTCACCATGCTGACACCCTGAACTCAGACTTCCAGTGACCAGAACTGTGAGAAAATACGTTTCTATTGTTGAAGCCACCCGGTCAATGATATGTTATTATGGCAGCTCCAGCTGACCGATATAGCAGATGATAAAAATGGTAAAAGAGAGCAAGGAGAATCAGTTGCCTAAAGAAGGGCCTACATCCCTAGCCCCCCAGGATCCAAGACCATCTCGGTCCCATGATCTGAACAAATTCAGGGTGACCTAAGCAAAATTGCTAAGTGGGCAAGGTTTTTGCCACACCTCACCCCCATGCCTCCTCTGCCCTTGTCCCCTCCTGCTGGGAGCACGTTTGATGCCCACTTGTCCCTTCAGCAGTACTGTTCCTTTCAGCATCCAGACTAACAACTGTGCAGCCCATCAAACCCACCCTCTCCCAGCAGATCAGGCCCATCATCTTTCTGCATCCAAAATATCCCTGTTCCTTTTCTCTCCCATTTCCCAGGGCCTCCAAAAATTTTCCAAAAACGATAGCCAATAAGATAATGAGAGTTGTTCTTTTTTTTCCTTTTATTGTCCACAGTATTGAAACATATACCTATGTTTTTTAATTAAAATTTAAGCATTTAAAAACAGTAACAATAATATATTAGCTACTCAGTGCTGATGTCTTCAGCCCTATGAATAGCTTGTTACCATGTTTTTTCAAATAGGAATATATATAAAGTAGCCAGAAAGTATAGGATATCATAGATTAAACATGGCCATCTTTCTGGGATGTTCCTTTCACTCAAATATTTGTTGGGGGAAAATTAAGTAATTTAATATTGAAATCATTTTAAACATACTTTTATTAAGATATATTTGGACATACCAGGTAGTTTAGTTTTGATCATGGAAAATGGGGATAATGACTGCAGATTCCTTACCCTATGAGGTTGGTGTGGGGTTTAGATGAATCCTGTGTGTGAAGTCCCAAGCACAGTAACTGCTCCTGAACTATGCCACGAGGTCCAAACTCTGCATAAACTTTTAAGTCAAAATGCAAGGTCTCAAAGAAGTTGTGCCGGAAACCTCTTCAAGCTCTACCTCCTAAACTCCCAGGGAATAAGTTTTCATTTTCTTTGGCTACTGGAGGCAAGAGTTTGAATATATTACCTCTGCTTTCTGGGTTCCCCATGCTTTATCCCAGAGCAGTGACTTTAATAGCAGGAATTTTAGGCATTGTGGCATTCATTCTGTTATAAATTTCACTTATAAAACATTTATTGAGGTTTTCATGATTTGATTTGTTTTAAACCAACTATTCTCCCTCCTCCACCCCCATTGTTGTGCCCGAAACAAAATAAATGGCCCAGTGTTATTTGGCATTCATCTGACATAAATCATAACCCACATTGGATTACTTTCGACTCTACATTATAGTCTTACGGAAAAGTATGGTTCTGAATGAGCACTCCCCTTTCCCTTTTAACACTTCTCTGTGTCCAAAACAAACAGATAGGCAAGCAAAAATTTTTTTAAAAATAATAAGAAAGAACAACGTAAAAAACAAAATTTACTTTATAAACTTGGACTTTCTCTGAATTTAGAAAAGGATGTTTATACCAAAATGAATTAAATTAAATTAAAAAAAAAAGCTCATATATACATATGTAAATTTCGATGTTTCACCAAATCTCAGATTGGAATTTTATCCTTTTCTTAAAGTTTTTATTTATTTATTTTGAGAGAGAGAGAGAGAAAGCACCAGCAGGGAAGGGGCAGAGAGATGGGAGACAGCAAGAATCCCAAGCAGACTGCACTGTCAGTGCGGAGACCGAGGCGGGGCTTGAACCCACGACCCGGGAGATCATGACCTGAGCCGAAGTTGGGTGCTTAGCTGACTGAACAGCCCAGACGTCCCTGGAATTTTGTCCTTGAAAGGACTAAAGTCAGCAAGCAGGCAAATTTAATTGGCTCAATGTGTTCTGAATAAATGAATGCTTTTAATTACACACTATTTTAAGTACCTGTGTCACCCTTCAAGTTACAATGTTGGACAACTGCATTCAACTCACCACAAAATACACTCGATACTTAATAGTAACATCGCATGAATATTATGGTTAATATCCTCCTACACCAAGTATGCTTTGGGTATACGGTGTAAAAAAAAAAAAGGGGGCCACAGTCCCTGCCATCACAGAACAAATATCAGAATGACAATTCATAATTCTTTCTGTAAAGGGGTTAGTGCTAGTACCTTAGACTTTATCCAGTTACTTTTGCTTAAAAAATTAACAAAACAATTAAACATATAAACACTGGAAAAATAGTAAATGTGGTAATGTCTTGTTTCACATGCGTTGGTCAATGAGCTTGTGTCTTATTGAGCGCTCTTTCAGTTCAGACATCACTCAGTTCACCGTGCATTTGTAGTTAAGTAGCTTGTCTAAATGGACGGCAGGGGCTGGGGTGCGAGTGGCCTATACACTTGGAACAGGGCACCCGGAGCACTTCCTGTTTCTCCACTCCAGACACTGCAGACCCATTGTTGCCACATCTTCCCACCTTTCAAGAGAAGCAGGACATCTAACTTTCATTGAGAAATCTCCAAGTTTGGGGACATAGATACTAAACAAAGTACATCTGTAGGTCAGATCTCTGGATCACCAGTTTGTGGTCTCCCCTCTGTCTATACATAACTCCCCAAAAGTCCTTGTAATTCATACATTACTCATATATATGGGACCAAAAAATAAATAAGGCCCTCCAATACATTGCGTGTCACAGGTTCATAGACTCTCAATTCTGGAAGTAGGTTAGCACTTATCTAGGCTAACTTCTGATTTATCATCCCTACGAACAGGGCAGACTGTAACCAGACATCTCTTATTGTGAGGTAGTTCTTTTTTAGAGTCCGTCAAAATCTAACATTTCCCTTCCCACCCAAGCGTGGCTATTATCAAACAGAAAATAACAAGTGTCGGTGAGGCTGTGGAGAAATTAGAACTCTTGTGCATTGACAGTGTAAATATCAAATAGTGTAGCCACTGTGGAAAACAATATGGCAGATCCCCAAGTAATTAAATTACAATTATCTGATGCTCCAGCAATTCCATTTCTGGATATAGCTCCAGAACAATTGAAAGCAGGGACTCAGCAGATATTTGATCCGTCACATTCATAGCAGCATTATTCTCAGTGGCCAAAACGTGGAGACAATCCAAACACCCACTGACAACTGAATGGTGGTGTATACATACAATGGAATATTATTCAACCTTAAAAAGGAAGGAAATTCTGACACGTGCTACAACATGAATGATCCTTAAAAACATTTGGCTGAGTGAAATGATCCAGGCACAAAAGGACAAATATTGTATGATTCCACTTATATGAGGTACCTAGAGTAGTCAAGTGCACAGAGACAGAAAATAGAATGGCAGGCATTGTGGGGAGGAGGGAATGGGGAGTTCGTGTTTAATGGGCACAGCATTTCGACTGGGGAAGATGAAAATGTTCTGTAGATACTTGGTGGTGATGGCTGCATGGACAATGTGACTCTATTTAATGCCACTGAACTACACACTTAAAACTGGGTAAGGTGGTAAACTTTAGGTTATATGTATATTTTACTACTATAAAAAATGTAGGGGCATCTGGGTGGCTCAATCGGTTAAGCAGCCAACTCTTGGTTTCAGCTCAGGTCATGATATCGCAGTTCATGGGACTGAGCCCCCTCCCCTGCATGGGGCTCTGTGCTGACAGTGCAGAGCCTGCTTCGGATTCTCTCTCTCTCCCTCCCTCTCTCTCTCTCTCTGCCCCTCTCCACCTTGCATGCTCTCTCTCTGTCTCAAAATAAATAAATAAACTTAAAAAAAAATGTAGAGAGAAACCTAGCATTTCTGCCCTCTGAAGCCATACTACATAGGTCTGCTCTTTTTCATGAATATCCTCCAAATATTGGCCAAGAGCAGCCCTGGTACTTCCCAGTCTCCCTTTCTGCATCTTTCTACTCTCCTCTGGAGTCCTTCCAGTCTGTCTGGGCCCAGTGCTCTGAACAGAACACAGTGTGTGTGCAAAGGTGAACAGGAAGCTTGCCTCCCCTGCTCTAAATGCAGACTTTTAGGAGGCTGTCTCCAATTGCATGACACCAGAGTGTTAGGTTTTATCTCATTTTCTTTGGGCCCTTAGAGCTTGTGCCTCCAGCATCATCAGTATGGCTCACTTATTTGCGAATGATAGATAGCCTCCAAAGAAAGAGGTAGAGAAAAGGAGACCTCCAGGAGTGTTATTCCCTGCTCAGATGTCTTCAAAACTAATCTCTAAGAAATACTTCATTTCTTTCCGAATTCTGGAACTGCAGAATGAGTGGATTTGCATTTCCACTGAAAATTAATCTGTAGTCGAAAAAGGCCCCACAGGGAGCTCTCTGGTTCATCCATGGACTTTCGTGTCTGGAAGCCGTGTCCATCAGAAATCAGATGAGGCTCCAAGAGGAGAGGTACTGACAGAAGCTAAAACAAAACTTATTTCTCCCTCTATGCTCTGCCACCGCCTTTCCTGACACTTCTATTACTGAAAGGTAAATGTAGTCTTAAAAGTTTAAAAGTTAAATTTCCAGGGGCGCCTGGGTGGCTCAGTCGGTTAAGCGTCTGACTTTAGTTCAGGTCATGATCTCACTGTTTGTGGGTTTGAGCCCCGTTTGTCAGGCTCTGTGCTGACAGCTCAGAGCCTGGAGCTTGCTTCGGATTCTGTGTCTCCCTCTCCCTCTGTCCCTCCCTTGCTCACACTCTGACTCTCTCTCTTTCTCAAAAATAGATAAACATTAAAAAAAATTAATAAAAAAAAAGTTAAATTTCCAAGAAGGGCTCTTCCTACACTTAGGTATCAACAAAACCAATTGTCCTCCTCTTGTAATGCATTTCCTAACCCCAGAATACAAGGCCTCTTTTACATTATTTCTCATTTGGTATTTGCCCACACAGGAGAATATAATAAAAAAGTGGTCTTCCTAAAGAAGCTCTGACAAAATCCATGAGATCTTTGAACTCACAGACTTTAAGACATTCCCAACAGATTTCATTCTAAGAAGAGAGGTGGAAAAAAGGGTTTCCTTGCGCAAATGGCTAGCTTTCAAAGCACCTTAAAAGGTCTGGGGGGTGTTGGGAGGTCCTAGCTTGCCGACTCCAACTCCAATTTCACTAGATCATGTTAAATATGACTATTTTCACTGAAGAGGGGAGATGACCTCCATTGTCTCAACAGGATCTAGGACAGCAAAGGGGTGTTGCAGCAAGTGGCCCAGGCCTTCACTCTTAACAGCTTTAAATATCACTGGTATTAGTAAATGAACAGCTACAAGCAGTGCCATAAACTTTATGAGTTCACAACACAGTGTGACAAATCCTTCTTGAAATATTGGTTGTGGCTGTGGGATTCCTGATTGGGCTGGATATGGACACAAGGTAGGTGAGCCAACAAGAAAGGTCATTTGTCTCTAAGCCGAAGTCCATCCATGGGCAGAAGCATTATTACTTATTAGTGTTCACCATAATAACAATATGTGATTTGATGGCATTTGAATATTGCCAAGTACTTCAGCATTGTTCTAAGTTATTGTACCCCACCACGGAGTAGGTAGAAAGTCAGAAGGAAACAACAAGCTTAGATGCAGCAGAAGCTGATTGCAGGATTCAGGTAGAATTGGTAACCCATAGGAAGTCACCCGCTTATACTGCTGAAAAGTTGAAACAGTCAATAGAAGTCCCTTGCTTGAAATGGCCAGAAATGTTCAATGTTCTTATCATGGACTTAAACACAGTGTCAAAAATTCTGAGTTGAGCACTCAGGTTTTTTCTTTGCCTTTTAGCTACCCACTCCCCAACTCCTAACTCCAAGCCAGGACCTATTCCTCCCTGCCATCCTCCCCCCTCCCCTCCTCCCCGCCCTGCCCTGCCCTCCAGCCTACCTCTCTGAACTCATTTCCTGCCCCTTCCCTCCACCCTGACTCCTCTGGTCACACAGTCCTGGTCTTCTAACAAGCCCAGCTCTTTCCTGCTCCAGAGCCCAGGGCTGCACTGTGACTTTTGTGGGCTTGTTCTACCACTGAAAAAAATATGTATTTTACTACTGCATTGGTTTAAAGATGAACATATTAATGTTATATATTAAACACATTTCTTTTTATCTGAAAGTTCATTTCTTTCCTTCTGATTTTGAAAGAAATGAAAACACTGTGTGGTTCCCTAAATGTTTGCTAATCCTGATGAAGAACTCGGCCCTGTCAAGACCTTTTCTGTGCTGTTTCCACTGTTTGAAATGCTTTTCTTACGGGAACCCTCTTGCACTATTGGTGGGAATGCAAATTGGTGCAGCCGCTCTGGAAAGCAGTGTGGAGGTTCCTCAGAAAATTAAAAATAGACCTACCCTATGACCCAGCAATAGCACTGCTAGGAATTTACCCAAGGGATACAGGAGTACTGATGCATAGGGGCACTTGTACCCCAATGTTTATAGCAGCACTCTCAACAATAGCCAAATTATGGAAAGAGCCTAAATGTCCATCAACTGATGAATGGATAAAGAAATTGTGGTTTATATACACAATGGAGTACTACGTGGCAATGAGAAAGAACGAAATATGGCCCTTTGTAGCAACGTGGATGGAACTGGAGAGTGTGATGCTAAGTGAAATAAGCCATACAGAGAGAGACAGATACCATATGTTTTCACTCTTATGTGGATCCTGAGAAACTTAACAGAAACCCATGGGGGAGGGGAAGGAAAAAAAAAAAAAAAGAGGTTAGAGTGGGAGAGAGCCAAAGCATAAGAGACTCTTAAAAACTGAGAGCAAACTGAGGGTAGATGGGGGGTGGGAGGGAGGGAGGGTGGGTGATGGGTATTGAGGAGGGCACCTTTTGGGATGAGCACTGGGTGTTGTATGGAAACCAATTTGACAATACATTTCATATATTGAAAAAAAAAAAAAAAGAAATGCTTTTCTTACTGACAGTCCTCCGACATAGCACCCCAATGAATTCATGTTTCTACAAAAATGGCATCTTTTGAGAGAGGCTTTTCCTAGTCACCTTATTTAAAACAGGCCCCCACCTCAGCTCTGGACGATCATTTTCATCCCTCAACCTGACTCTACTTTTGGTGTAAACATCAAACATTGTATTAGATAGTTATGTTGTACTTGTTTGTGGTCTGTTTCTCCCACTCGAGTAAGTTCTGTGACACTAAGACACTCTTTCCCTAAGGCACAGCATGTTGTCAGGCACACAGTAGGTGCTTATAAATGTCTGTACCATGTTGAATGAATTTGCACCTGGGGTATTTGTTCTATGTTCCAAAACCTCATCTTCCAATCTATAAAGACAATGAAAAGTGAGCATGAATGAAGTAGGAAAATGCTTTCTTGCTCACATATCTGACCTCATGAAGATCTTGTAGGAAAGCTGGGGGTCCCTGGCTTTTCCAAATGGGCCCCCTGTTCTGTGCTTTCTGGCCCTTTTTACATTTTCTGATCCTAGTGCACGTCACCTTGCTCTGTGACCTTGCATTGTTGCTGAGGCTTCATATCTTTCGTGCCTTATTATTTTATTTTATTTAAGTAAGAATACTTAACATGAGATTTACCCTCTTCATTTTTTATGTGTATAATACAGTATTATTAACTATAGGTATAATGTTGTACAGCTGATCTCTAGAACTTATTCATTCTACTTAAGTGAAGTGGGTTGATTAGCAACTCCTCATTTCTACCCTTACCCCCAGCCCGTGGTAGCTACCATTCCACTCTTTAATTCTATGAATTTGCCTATTTTAGATACCTAATTTGAGTGGAATTATGCAGTATTTGTCCTTCTGTAACCAGTTTTTTCCACTCAGCATGGTAATTTCAGGGTTCATTCATGTTGTCACATATTGCAGAATTTCCTTCTCTTTAAGGACTAAATTCCATTATATGCATATACCACATTTTCTTTATCCATCCATCTATGTGGATGGGCATTTGGGTTGTTTCCACATCGGCTACTGTGAATAATGCTATAATTAACATGGGAGTGCAGATATCTTTTCAAGACCCCAATTTCAATTCTTTTGGATAAATACCCAGAAGTGGGATTGCTGGATCATACTTAATTCCATTCTTAATTTTTTGAGGAAACTCCATATTGTTTTCCATAGAGGCTGTGCCACTTTACATTTCCACCAACAGTGTGCAAAGGTTTCAATTTCTTCACATCCTCACCCACACTTACCACTTTTTTTTTTTTTTATAATGGCTGTCTGAACAGATGTAAGGTGATACTGCATTGTAGTTTTGATTTGCATTTCCCTGATTATTAGTGATATTAAGAATCCTTACATATGTCTGTTGGCCATTTTAAAAATACTTTATTAAGTTTATTTATTATTTATTTTGAGAGAGAGAGTGTCTGTGTGAATGGGGGAGGGGCAGAGAAAGAATCCCAAACAGGCTTCGCACTGCCCACACGGAGCCCAGTGTAGGGTTCGAACTCTTGAAGATCATGATCTGAGCCAAAATCAAGGGTCAGACTCTTAACCAACTGAGCCACAAAGGCACCCCTGTCTGTTGTCCCTTTGTCTGTTGTCTGTTTCCTTTGGAGAAATGTCTATTTTAAGTTTTTAGCCTTTTTCTTTTATTTTCCCTTTTTCTTTTCTTTTCTTTTCTTTCTTTCTTTCTTTCTTTCTTTCTTTCTTTCTTTCTTGAGAGAAAGAGAAGGAGGGGCAGAGAGAGAGGGAAAGACAGAATCTCAAACAGACACAGAACCTGACATAGGGCTCGATCTCACAAACCATGAGATCATGACCTGAGCTGAAATCAAGAGTTGGTGGCTTAACAACCGAGCCATCCAGGCGCCCCTTAGCCCATTTTTAAATTGAGTTATTGGTTTCTTTGCTATTGAGCTGTAGAAGTTCTTCATATAGTTTGACTATTAACCCATTATCAGCCAGATGGCTGGCAAATATTTTCTCCCATTCTGCTGGGTGTCTTTTTACTCTATTGCTTGTTTCCTTTGCTGTGCACCTCATTACTCCTACAAGCACATCCTGAGTACTCAATAAATTATTCCTGTATTGAAAGTGAATGAAAAGATCTTTAAGAACTTTTATGACTATTTTGGAAAAATAAAATAAATAAATATAAAGTCACCTAGGCTAAGTGACAAATGAGTGGTGTAGACACTTACTTTTGGAAAAGCCAACATACTAAGCTTTAAATTACTTTTCTGATTTAAAATATCATTTGATAGGGGTGCCTGACTTTAGTGTCTGACTTTGGCTCAGGTCATGATCTCACAGTTCGTGGGTTCAAGCCCTGCATTAGGCTGTGTGCTGACAGCTCAGAGTCTGGAGCCTACTTCAAATTCCGTGTCTCCCTCTCTCTGCTCCTCCCCGACTCACCTTGTGTGTCTCTCTCTTAAAAATATACACTAAATTTTTTTAAAATCAATAAAAGATAAAATATCATTTGATAAAAACTATATGAAGGGAACTTGGTCAGTTAGTGTCAAAATTAATTAATATCTATAAAAATTAAAAACCGCAACTCTGCATTTAGGAATTTATTCTATTGAAATACATCTATCTGTATACAGAGGCATATGTAAAAAAATGTTGATTGCTGTAAATGTTCATAGCTGAAAAGAATGGAAAGGACTTAAATGTCTGACAATAGGGTACTGAACATACAAATGATATCCTTATGATATAATACTTCGTAATTATTTTTTTTTAAAGAAAGTAACTGTAAAGAAAGAAGAGAAAGATACAGAAGATTCTGCAAAAGCATGAAGAGTTTATGTTTCAACATTGGATTGCACGAAATTAATGAGGATGGCTCCAACAAAATGCAGAGCTCTTGCCAGGGGACATCTTTCTGATAGCAAGAGAGAATCATTTTAGTGTGCAAAAAAGAGAGCTCGTAAATGTAGCAGACACCTAGAAACAGGTCTCTGGAATGATGCTTGGAGTAGCAGGTCTGACATAATTTTGGGTTGCAAAATTCTCTTTTCAGGAAAAAAGGGATTTAATGGCTCTTTGAAAATCCCAGGGATCAGTTTACTTCAGGCCTTCCTGGATTCCAACCTCTTGAGGTGTCATTGGGCTGGGTGGCACTCTCTCCTCAGCTTCTCCTCCTGTGGGGTGACTTTCATCCAAGCTCTCCATTGTAGCAAAATGGAGGCACAACTCTTTGCCTTCCCAAATCCAGCCTGAGGAGAAGGAGGGTCTCTTTCCCAGAAGTGTCTGTTAGGACTCATTGTATTTCATTGGCTCAGATTTGGCCATTTACTTGCCTTTGGCCGAGTCACAGTGCCTCTGCAGAGTGTGATGGTGCGCTCACCATCTGAGGCCTGGGTCACCTCGTAGAATGACTCGTGGTGCTGAGGAGGGCTATGGGATGCGACTGAGCCACAGGGAGCAAGAATGAGTGGAGTGGTCTCCCCTGATCACAGTTATAGGAGATAGGGTGCATGGATGCTGAGTGGCCAAAAAACAAATGTCCACCACTCTTGGCTCCAGAAAGAAAGTGTAATGGATTGGTTTGGCATAAAGGGCCTGGATTTGATCTAAGAGGTTGCAGGGAAGTATGCTAAGTATTGGATTCCCTAGGGACAATGAGAGAAGATCATTAGCAAATGTGGAGGAAAATTAAATTTCCTTCCTCACAATTCTTGTGTCCTGTTATGTAAGCAATTCCTATGAATTGAGGCATGAAGATGGAGAGGTTCATTTTGTGGAAACATTTTTTTTTTTTTAAAAAAGAAAGTAAGCAAGAAAAGATGCAGGGCATTCATTTGTGCTTTAATGCAACTTCAGCTTCAGCTTGGGCCCCGGTTGTGGGTATGGGTGGGGAGTGAATTACCCGTCTTCACAAAAGAGAAAGAGTCTGTCCTCTGGGGAAGCTGCTGAATAGGAAGAGTAGGGGATTTTTCTACAGCTGCTTCTGACTGGACTGTCTCAAGTAAGTCACTTCTGTGCCTGAGAGAAGTTGAGTAAATGCCCGATGACTTTCTGACTGGGCTTAAGTGTTAGGCAAGTGAGCGCGGTAGATGTTTTATTTTACTACGTTTCATTTTATTTAGTACAGAGGGGAGACTGAGTCTCCCCCAGGTCGCCTCATCCCTACAGCCCACTTACAGGAGTGAACCTGCCTTCCTCTCAGCTTATGTTGTTGGGGTCAGAGAAGAGAGAAGGTTTGTGTCACTGAAGTTTTCTGAAAATCCATTGAATCATAGGCCACACAGAACTGAGAGGTCTGCTCACCTCTCTGCCTGCTCTAAGTCAGAATGCCACTTAAGACCAGATCAAACAGACATACGCTCCCATGTTTTTTTCCTCAACACTATGAATGGCTGTTCCCATTGAGTAACAAGGCAAGTTCCGTTGAGACTTTACTGGAGTATTTTGCCTCTTTAGAAAAAAAAAAAAAAAAGAGAGAGAGAGAGAAACAGAAAACAAAATAAGTAAGAACATTTAATTCAATTCAGATTGCAAACACTCTATTTCATCGCCATCTTCTCTTTTCCCTGATGAATGAAAAGAAGGTGTACTTGCTGTTCCAAATGTAAAATATCATTGTAAAAACAACAAAAATTAGAACTTGGTAAGTATGTTCTTTTCAGAGAGTGGGGGTGCCAGGCGAGGAGCCGTGGTTTCTGCTGATTTATCCTGAAGGGTAAGAGAGCAACAACGTGTGTGTAAAATACTTGGCAATCCTTTGGCTCAAGGTATGTAACCAACCAACCAACCAAACAAACCTTTGAAATGACACCACATTAGTTCTGTTTTGTTTTGGCCAACTAAAACGCCACAGAATGTCTTATTTCCTCTGCTTTCTTCCTTCGCTTAAAAGAAAGAGTATGCATCTTTAATTAATTGACTAACTTTGTGCACTAAATACCGATTTCCTCTTCCTTGGGAGGAAAATCGTGTTTAGAATTTTAGACACAGATTTAACGTCTGATATCATGACGTAAGCTTCTGCTATTAAGTTCTGTGGCAAACCTTCTCTGAGCAAACCTTCCTTGTTTTTCACTTTCTTTTTTGTCCTCCACCTTTACCCTTGCCCTCAGCATCAAACCAAAGGAAGCTAGGGAGGCAAAATGATGGCCCTAAACACAGAAGCAGCAGAATGTAAAATCTTGACCCCAATCTGCACCAGCTGACATCCACCCTGCCCCCCTCCCTTGAGTGAATGAACGCAAGAGTGAGCGATATTCCATCCTCCGTGTTAATGTTATCCCTCTAATAAATACTGCCTTACACAGCTCTCCCAGCGCATCTCTATTCCCACATCCATTAGCAGGGTTTCAGTACTACATTGTATCTAACTCCATCGTTCTACCATGTGCCTTTTGCCATGGGGAGTCCCGCTATCTCGTTTACATTTTTTATTTTGTCCCCTATTTCACCAATGTAACTGAAGCCTGGGTGATGCCCTCTGTTGTGATGCCATTCTCTCAGCGACTTTCTCCACCAGAAGTCACTCTTCTCGCTATGGGTTGAGAAGTGGGGGCCCTCCCCGCCCTGAACCCCCCCTAATTGTAGACAACATCTCCACCACTTTCGCTATGACTACCTTTCGCGAAAGTCTGCCTTTCGCTTATGTCAGCCCCTCTTCATCCTCCCCACCTTCGTGTCTCATCATCTTAGAGCAAACTTCTATCTTCCTCGGTGACTTCAGATCTGTGTCCCATATATGGCCAACATCCGTTGGTATGCTGGTATTCACACTAATGATACAACCACCCTTCAGCTTCTTGACCCCTTCGGCTCTGGAGGCAGTGATCTCCACTCTTTCCTGAACTTTCTTGTGACTCTGATCTCATTTAGGATGTTTTTTTCTAAACCTTCATGATAGCTAGCCTTTAAACATGTCTCCCAATAAATTTCTCCTCCCTCTACACTCAGGCTGCCCTACACACCAAGGTGTACAATTTATTTATACTCCCCTGGAATTTGGGCTTGCAGTAACTTATTTTGGTGTGCGGCAGAAGGGACATCTGTCACCTTTGAACACAGGCCTTAAGACAACTGGAAGCTTCTACTTCCTTCTTTTTAGAAATTAGCTAAAAGTCTGATTACTCTGAGCCAACCATGCAGAGAGGAAATTCAAACCAGCCATGTGAGAGCCCATGCGGAGAAAGAGAGGCCTGGTCTGCTCCCAGCTGTTCCGGCCCTCCCAGCTGAGGCTCCAGACATGTCAGGGAAGAAGCCATCTCTGACATTCCCCAGCCTAACTGCAAAGTGTGAGAAGCAATACATTATTATGGCCTAAAGCCACTAAATGTGGGGTGATTTGTTATGCAGCAGTGGACAACCCAAACCACCTGGAGTTATGAAGTTAATCTCTAGCCATAGTATTGCAACTTGCCAGCTCTCTCACAGTTTTGTCACGACAGACTAACTCAATTACCAGTCTCGGAGGGCTCCTTAGAGGTTATGGCCCATCAGCCTGCTATTGTATGCGCCTGGATCCCTCAACCACATTCATAGTTTAGATATCCTCTTTCTCTACAAAACACCCTTCCTTAAACTCTGAGACATGGCTGTGGTTCCGACTTCTCTTTCTCCCTCACTTACACATTTCTTGAAAGAGTTATGTGTTTTTCCTGACATTGCGTTCTCATTGCCTACTCCCTTATTGTTTCCATCATTCAACACTAGTTATTGAGTCCCCACTGCCTACACCATTTCATGGATACAACAGTGAATAAAATAGATAGTAACTCTGCCCAGCCCTTATGAAGATGACATTCTGAGGAGGGAGTCACAGGGAGACAGATGATAACAACAATGAAAACAATCAAATTTATAATGTCAGGTGGTGATTCATGCTTTGGAGGAAAAGGGAAGTAAAGGCAGGGAGGGAAGAAGGCCACACCCTGAGTCCCTCTTCTTTTCCTCAGCTTAGTGTGAGCACCGGTGGTTTGCTTGGGTTCCCCTCCCCATGCAAGGGTCCAGTAAATGCCTCCAGGAAGAAAGCTCGGACTCTCTTGGGCTTAGTTCTTCCAGTGATGACAATTGTCTGCTGCTCAATGTCTGATGTTGATTTGTATGTTTTGTCTGGTTTTCTACCTGTTTATGGTGAGAGATCTAGACTGCTACCTTATTATTTCTTCACGATCAAAAGTGGGAATCTTCTGGCTTGCATTTTAGAGGATAGGGCTGGCCGCTGTTCTCAATACTGCTAATTTCTGCCCTTGCTGTCCTAGTCAAATCACTTTCTCATCAGTTCTAGGCACCAAATCCAGTGGGGTCTTCATAGGCTTTGTCCTTCTGGATGTCTCCACAGTATTTGATTCTATTGGTTGCCTTCTCCTTCCTGAAGTTCTCTACTCCTCTGGCTGTTATAATACTCATGGTTTTGTTCTGTTTTGTTTTATCACACTTCCCTTTGTGTGCTCATTTGAATACATACCACCTTCCCCACTTGACCGCAAGCTCCTGAAAGCAGAGGCACAGATTGTTCGTCCTGTGTACCATCCATGCCTTGTGTAGCGCTCTTGACTTCAGCAGAGGCTCAAAGCATTTACTGCGTGAATTTGAAACACAGTAATAAAAGATGCAGATCAGAAGCACCCTGGGAGGGGCACAGAGCTGATCAGAACTTTATCAGCGCAATGAACCGTCCCGGTTTGGCTGGGGTCTTGAACTTCCGGTGTTAAAACCAAGAAAATCTGGGCAAACGGGATGACGGGTCACCCTAGTGTTTCCCAATCACGTTCAATTCATGGCATGTGGAAAATGATCATATTTGTAAAGCATCATGGAGTGATGGGTGAGACCAGCCTTGGCAGGAAATGTCCTGGGGGCTCTCAACCCCTCAGCCAGTGGGTCACCCCCCCCCCCCCCCCCCCCCGCCCCACCACCACCAGGAGGGCCGCAGGGATTTACCAAAGAAGCTGTCTTCCAGCTGGGCTGGGAAATTGTGTCTGCACTCACCAGCGGGGAAGCCATGCTAACAGCAATTCCAAGGCGGAGGTGGTCTGGCTGGCACACTGGGTCTGAAACTGGAAGACTCGAGTTTGAGTCCCCACTCTGCCACTCATAACTGGTGAGTCAGCTCACCTCTCAGGGAACTAAAAGTGAGAAAACAATAATACCTATTTTCTAGACCGACTGTGATGATTCAAAGGAAATTATGTAGTAAGAGCATTTTGTATACTAAAAATACCACACAAATGTTGCATCTGATTGTTGTTTCTATTACATTATATTCATGTTGAGAGAGAAAGGGGCTGATTGAAAGGATGGAGCCACAGAGGAACTCTTCAAGACAAAGGTGGGGGGTGAGGCTGGAACATGAGAAATAGCACTGTCTTTCCTGAGATAGGAGGGGAGAAAGAAAAGCACCATGAAGAGATGAAAACATACTGAGTTGGGGAGGTTAAATCTAAGCACTTTGAACTTCTCAGGAAAGTTAAAAATAGTGTTGTCTACTCAAACTTAGGTGACACTGGGAGCTGAAGGCCCCCAAAGAAGGTTTGGACTAACTTTCTCTTAACACAAGTGTAGTGGTAGGCAGCAAGGGAAGAGACTGGAGGTGTTTGTGGGATAAGTGAATAAGGGAGACCCCTGCAGACATTCACGTGGGGCTGAGCAGGGGGCAGAGTCTGGGAGAAAAAGCCACAACCGAATATTATCATCTTATTTTCTCTTCCTTCTTTCATTTCCGCATCTTTGTCATGCCTCCTTTTTTCCCTTACCTGACCACAATATAACCGATTTAAAGGCATTAGTCTTGTTGCTTGTATTTATGGAGTTCAGTATTACTTTAAAAGCTTGGAAGTTGCATGTGCTGTCTTCCTTTCTCTCTCTCTCAAAAAAAAAAAAAAAATAATAGTGAGAGTGTTTTCATTTCCATGTGATGAATAATGATGTTTTTTAGTGGATCTTTTATTACTCTTTTGGGGGAAAATAATCTCCCCACCCTAAGATTATTCCTATAGTGCTAAAATATGTGGCATTAATGACTCTCTTTGATATTCATTTACTACATAGTGTGTCATTTTCAACTCATTTCCTGTGTAAATTTCTTTCTGGAGAAGTAAGATCTTTCTTTTGACCATCTTTTCCTTGATGCTAAGGGCATCATGGTTAGATTCTCCCAAAGGTCATCTGTTTTACAACTTGTCCTGTAGTCAGTGCCATCGTATGAAGAGGATTTAGGTTCCATAGCTAGTAAGCCCTACACCCCAGCTTTTACTATGCTTTGAGTAGCTGTGATTATTCTAATAAATAATGGACTTCCTTAAATTATTGTCTTGGTCTTCATGCTGTAATTTAATTTGTCCTGATCCTGGTGACCATGCCCTCACTATTTATTTATTATGAATACCCTCCCAGAAGCACACTTTTCCACATGCTTTCTGGAACAATCACAGCCACATCTCTATCTTTGGCTTACAACAAGTGAAGGATTAACCCGTTGCCATTTCTCTGTTTTTTTGAAGTCTGAGCCAAGGGATCATTTCTAAAGTTGAGTTTACTTATTTGGCTTTGCTGTTTGAAGTTAATTTATGATATGCCCAACTAACCTGTTATCTCCTTATCAGCCCACAATAGTTTAATTTTTCATAGTGGCAAGGGAATATTATGTAAGTACAGAATGGTCTTAGATTTTCAAATACTATATTCATCTTCTTTATTATGGCTTTAAATATCAACAATCAAGTCAAGAAGCCATTATTTGGCATTATTGTTCAATATACAAATATGTCTTCATCCATCTTGGCATTTTTCATGGCTACAGATTACATTGAGATACTAAGCTATCTGTTGAATTCCATATTTACACAGAAAACAGTCCAAGACATTACTTATATGGAGTTTTGAAAAACCCAAACTCAGATGTTTGTATAAAACTTTTCAGTATAATCTATGATTCTCTATCCAGACTATTCAGTAGGAATCTCAATTGGTATCAAAATGAATGACTACTAAACTTTTCTCATTGAAATGTATTCAGTCTATCAAAATATAGCCAATTTTAAAGCATTTCTAAGAATTTGAAGATTCATAAAAATATTTACAATAGCTTTGCCACTGCTCCTCCTCATTGTTTGTTTCAATCTTCCAACCCCCAAGAGTCTCTGCTTCTGTGAAGCAATTGGAATTCTTATTTGCTATCTTCCTCTCCATCCCAATTCCTGCCCCATCTGCCTGGGTTATGATACTGTCCATGTGAGGATCCATTAAACATCATACCTGACAGCTTCTTAATCCCTTGTAGGTCAGTGGCCTTGATCTCTTTCTCCCCAGACATTTACCAAGATTGTACCATGGAGTTTATTATCATTAAGAATTGCCCCACCATTGAAACTCCACTGTTCTCTTTTTAGACAACAAAATCCCCTCCTTTCAGCTTTGGTTCTCTTATTCTATACCTTGGAAAAGAGAAAAGGCTCTTTTCACAGTCTTCCTCACTGTTGCCACTTCCTCTATTTCTTCATATGCTATTGAAAAAAGATGTTATTGATCATAAAATACATCATTGTTTTATGTACCACTAGAGAAAATGATGATGCAAATTAAACAATAACACTATGATTTCCTATAACTTAGAATTTTTATTTTATATTTATGAAAGAACTCTTTTTGACTTATTTAGGGGTAATTTTTTTATTATGTATCACTCTTGTGTATATATAAATAAAAGAATTTCAAGATAGTGTCTGAATTTTCTGAACTATTTTTCAAAGAAGAGCCCCTGATCCCATGATTTTCCACACAAGGTTGTCCTCTGTGCTATCCATAGCACTGGTGATGTAGCATTTTTAAAGAGAGAATACCACTACTGTATTTTCTTCCAAGATAATTACACCCATTCTGCAGATTTTGATGCTGACCACTTTATTGATCTAACCAGGAAGTCTCAATGGAAGGTTTCTGACAACTATAAGCATTCATATTTCTTCTTCAGATGGTCTTTAAATGATTTGTTGACTGAAATGTCAAGAGGATGGTGTTGTCCAGTCATGATACCAGAAATAACAGTCATATTACCACACTTCTAGCAAGTTTCTCTTTAATACACAAGTCCATAAAATGCATCAAAAACTAATATACTGGGTGGGTTGTATGAAGTTCATGGAAAGCTATTCCAGATGACAGTCAGTGATTGCCACTGCTTTCTTTTCCTCTGCTCTGAAGGAGTCTCTTTTGCACCCAGAGGCATCCTCTTCCCTTCAACTTTCTTTGAGAAGACCTCTTATGTCTATGAATTCCTTTTTCTTAAAGGCTAGGCCTATTTTTAAGCAATGTACTCAACTCAATTAAAATTATACAATATAAATAGCTCTGATCATATTTGCACATACAGAGACTGAAACAACTATGTTATGACTATAGCCTGACCAATAGCAATTGAAAGACAGCTCTTCATTTAGAAAGGTTAAAGTTAAGACTTCTGCTTCTGTGGACATAGAGTAGATTGGACATAATGTTTTCCTAAGTCCTCTGGCTAAGTATGGCTAAAAATCTTGGATACTATAAAACAAACACAACCCTAAACAAATCTACCCTAAAAGAGTTGGGAGTTTCTCCAAAGAGAAAGACAACAGTAAAAGAAGGAACCTTGGAACATCAGGAGGTAAGAAAGAGCATTGAAAGCAAAAAATATGGGTACATGTAATAGGCTTTCCTTCTCTTGTTGAATTTTCTAATTATGCTTGATGGTTGAAGCAAGAATTATAACACTGATGTAATTTTAAAAGTATGTAAAGGAAATTATAAGATAATTATATTATAAATAGGGAGGGGAGGAACTTAAAGAGGATTAAGGTTTTTATAGTTCAACTGGTAAAATGATGATACCAGCAGACTGTGATAAGTTATGTAAATATAGTGTAGTACCTTGAGCAATCAATAGAAAGACTATATGAAGAGATGCACTCTGAACGCTTTAGATAAATCAAAGTGGAATTCTAAAAACATGTTTAAGTAATCCATAGGAAGGCTCCAAAAAGAAAAAAGAGTAAAAAAGAATGAACAAATAGAAAACAAAAAATAAAACGGCAGATATAAGCCCTAACATATCAATAGCTGTATTAATGCACATGGTGTAAATATACCAATTAAAAAACAGCAGATGGCAGAGCAGATTAAAAAACATGACCCAACTATGTGCTGTCCATAAGAAACTTACCTCAAATATAAAGGTTGAAAATAAAATGATATTATATACATACATATATATGTGTATATATATATATATATAGTGTAAAAATTAATCAAAGGAAAGCATAAGTGGCTACATTTATATTAGATAAAGTAGACTTTAACACAAAGAAAATTTCCCAAACAGAGAGGGATATTATATAATGATAAAAGAGTCAATCTGCTAAAAAGACATTGCAATCTTAAATGCATATGTACCACGCAACAGAGTTGTAAAATACATGAAGCAAAAATTGATAGAACTGAAAGGAAAATAGACAATCCTCAATTGTAGTTCTAGAACCTTAGCATCTCTCTCTCTCTCAACACTTGATAGAACAACTAGACAGAAAATCAGCAAGGATTTAGGAGAGCTCAATAACATCATCAACCAATAAGGTCTAACAAAAATTTATAGAATGCTCTACCCAACAATAGTGTTATACACATTCTTTTCACATGTCCATAGAATATATCCCAAAGCATACTATGTCTTGGGTTCTAAAACAAACATCAGCAAATTTTTAAAAACTGAAATCATATAGTGTGTGTTCTCAACCACAGTGGAATCAAATTAGAAATCAGTTACAGAATAACAACAACAAAAAAATTCATACACTTGAAACTAAACAACACACTATTAAATAATCCATGAGTCAAAGAGGAGATCTAAAGGGAAATTTAAAAAATATGTTTAACTGAGGGGCACCGGGCTGGTTTATTGAGAGTCTGATTCTTGATTTCAGCTCAGGTCATGATCCCAGGGTTGTGGGATCAAGCCCCACTCAGTGTGGAGCCTGTTTAAGACTCGACCTCTCTCTCTCTCTCTCCCTCCCTCTGTCCCTCTCCCTCCCTCACATGTGCTCTCTCTCTAAAAAAAAAAAAAAATGTTTAACTGATACAAAATAGAACATATTAAAATTTATGGCACATAGCTAGCACATGCTGAGAGGAAAATGTATAGCACTAAATGCACAATTTATAAAAGAGGAAAAGTTTCAAATCAATAATTCAAGCCTTTACTTCAAGAACTTAGAAAAAGAAGAGCAAAAGTAACCTAAAGCAAGCAAAAAGAAGGAAATAACAAAGATTGCAAATGAATAAAGTTGAAAACAGAAAGCATTACAGAAAAATCAAAGAAACAAACAGTTGTTTTTTTTAAAAATCCATAAAAGTAACAAATGTCTAGCAAGACTGACAATGAAAAAAAAGAGAAATGGCAAAAATCACCAATATAATGATTGAAATGAGGTATCACTACAGACCCTGCAGATATCAAAAGGAGAATAAGGAAATTGTACAAACAACTCCACATACATAAAGTTGATAATTTAAATGAAATAGACCACCTACACAAAAAAACACAAACTACCCAAAGCAAAAACTTACACAACATGAAAAAGATAATTTGAGCAGCTCTGTAATTATTAAGAAAATGTAAATAGTAATTTTCAAACTCTCAAAAATGTAATCTTCAAGCCCAGATGGTTTCATTGTAGAAGTCTACCAAAGGTTTAAAGAAGAATTAACACCAATTTTACACATTTTTTTCCAGAAAATAGAAGAAAAGGGACCACTGCCCAGTTTATTTTATGAAGCTAATATTATACTGATACCAAAACCAGACAAAAATAGTACAAAAAATAAAAATACAGACAAATACCTCTCATGAATGCTGATGCAAAAATCCTTAACAAAACATTAGCAAATAGAATTTAGTGATATATAAGAAGAATTATATACCATGACTAAGTGTGATTTATTCTAGGGGTGTGAAGTTGGTTCTGTATTTGAAAATAAATCAATGTAATCCACTATACTACAAGGCTAAAGAAGAAAAATTACATGATCATATCGATTGCAGGAAAAGCACTTGACAAAACAACACCTGCTCATGATAAAAACTCTGAAAAAACAGAATAGAGGAAAACTTCCTCAACTCAATAGTAAGCATCTACAACAAAAAAAACCCTCTACAGCTAACATTATATTTAATAGTCAAAGACTGAATGCTTCCTCCCTAAGTTGGGAATAAACCAAAGATGTATCTTTCACCACTGTGAAAGAGTGCTGGAATTTATAGCCAGTGCAATAAGGCAAGAAAAGGAGATAAAAGGCACCAAAATCAGGAAGGAAGAAATAAAACTACCTCACTGACAAATGACATGATTGTCTACATAGAAAAATCTCAAAAGTATACAAGAAAGCCAAAAACCTTCTTAGAATAAGTGGATTTAGGTACAAGGTACAAGAATAAGTGAATTAGGATACAAGATAAATGTACAAAAATCAATTATATTTCTATATACTAATAATGAATACATGTAAACTAAATTAAAATACAATACCATGTAAGATTGCTTAAAAATACTTATGCATAAATCTAACAAAAACAGTACTTATATAACAACAGGCACACAATGCTGATGACAGGAGGAAGAACCCTAAATAATGGAGGGACGGGCCATGTTTATGGATTGAAAGACTTACATGTAGTAAAGATGTAAATATTCCCCCAACTGACATACAGGTTTAATTAAGTTGCTATCAAAATCTCCACAAGATTTTTTTTTGTAGATAAAGGTAAGATTATTTAAAAAAATTATATGGAAAAAGCAAAGAAATTGGAATAGCTAAAAAATTTTGAAAAAGAAGAATAAAGTGGGAAGAGCCAGTATATCAAATTTCAAGAATTTCTACATAGTTACAATAATTTAAAAAAAATTTTTAATTTTGTTTATTTTTGAGACAGAGAGAAAGAGAGAGAGAGACAGAGTGTGAGCAGGGGAGGGGCAGAGAGAGAGGAAAGTACAGAATCCAAAGCAGTTTCCAGGCTCTGAGCTGTCAGCACAGAGCCCTACGTGGGCTCAAACTCATGAGCTGTGAGATCATGACCTGAGTCAAAGTCAGACACTTAACCAACTGAGCCACCCAGGTGCCCCTACATAGCTATAATAATAAAGACTATAGTATTGTGTAGCTTTAGACATATAGATTAGTGGAACAGAACAGAGATCTCAGAAATAGATACACAAAAATATGCTCAAATGATTTTTGACAAAGGTACAAAAGCAATTCAGAGGAGGAACAATAGCCTTTACAATAGTTTTGAAGCAAGCGGGCATTGATAGGTAAAATACTAAATCTCAAAGTCACTCTCATACCTGATATAAAAATTGACTCAAAACGGATCACAGACTTAAACGTAAGATGTAAAATGACAAAACTTTTAGAAAGAAACATAGAATAAAAACTTCAACATTTAGGACTAGGCGAAGAGTTTTAGACTTGATACCAAAAGCATGATCCATAAGAGTAAAAAATAGATAAATTGGATTTCATCAAAATGAAAATTTTTATGTTAAAAGGTTGAAAGGCAAGCTACAGAGTGGAAGAAAATATTTGCAAACCATATATCCAACAAAAGATTAGTATCTAGAATATATAAAGAGCCCTCAAAGCTCAACAGTAAAAAACAAACTACCCAATTGAACATGAGCAAAAGATATGAAGAGCTACTTCATTAAAGAAAATATACAGATGGCAGTAAGTACATGAAAATATGTTCAACATCTTTAGCTATTAGGGAAATTAACATTTTAATCACGTTGCAATACCATTATAGACCTATCAGAATGGCTAATAAAAAAATTATGACAACACTGAATGCTACTGAGGATGCAGAGAAACAGAGTCACTCATAGATTGCTGGTGAGAATTTAAAGTTTGGCAGTTTCTTAAATACTACGATGCACTATGATATGACCTAGCGATTGTGCTCCTGGGCATTAATCCCAGAGAAATGAACACTTAAATTCACACAAAAAATTCTAAATTAAGGTTTATAGCAGCTCTAATTGTAATAGACCCAAACTGGAACCAACCCAGATGTCCTTTAATGAGCAAATGGTTAAACAATCAGTGGTATATTCATTTCATGGAATTTATTCTGTGGCACAGAATGAAAAGTAACAAAACATTGATATATACAATAACCTGGATAAATCTCAGTGGGATTACACTGGTGAAAAAGGCAAATCTCACAGTTACATACTCTCTGATTCCCTTTATATAACTTTCTTGAACTGACAAAATTATGGAAATGGAGAGCAGATTAGTAGTTGCCAGGAATTAAAGAGAGGATGGGGATAGGAGACTATGATGTGGCTGTGAAAGGGCAATGTGAAAGACCCCTGGGGTGATGGAAATGTTCTGTATCTTTTACCTGTACCAATGTTGGTATCTTGGTTGTGATTTTTTTTTTCTTTTTTAAGTAGGCTTCACAGCCAGTGCTGAGCTAAACGGGGCTTGAACCCACGACCTTGAGATCAAGGCCTGAGCTGAGATCAAGACGCTTACCAACTGAGTGACCCAGGTACCCCAGTTTATGATTTTCGTAAGATGTTATCAAGGTCACAGAAAACAAGTGGTGAACCTGTTGGAACCCAGCCTTTTGTCTTATCCCCTATGCCATAGTGCTTCTCTGTATATCTATTTAAGATTCCTCTTTTCCTTTCTCTTTCTTTCCCCTCTGTTCATTTCTTTTCCATTCTCTTCTTTCTCTTTCTTTCCTTTCCTGAAAAATTTGGTCCTAAAGCTGTTTCGGTGGGGCAAAACAAGGTGGGGGAAGGGGTGGGAGAAGGACTTGTGTTTCAGGATGGGCTAATTGAGCCTGAGCAGGGTACCCACACGGAGGACAGTCCTGCAGGAGGTGTTGGGGGCCGAGTGGGCTGGGGAGGGCGCATCTGTGCTACCGAGGGAGCAGCAGAAGAGCTGGGGAGTGTATTATATATGGTAGATTGGTCATAAGTAACCAGAAAGCCAAGTTTTTCACTATTGGAAAATGAATTTACAAGTACGGAAAAGGAGAAAATTAGAACAAGCCCTATGACGTTAGGTTGGCAGTATGAACTCATGGTTTTCAACATATGTAGATAGATTTATTAAAAAAAACAACAACTGTATGTGTGAATCTATGTATGTTTGTATGTGTGTTTAGATACATACACAAATACACAGATATATTCCCTAGCTCTGTCCCCGAGAGGGCCTGGCACAGTGACACTGCAATAATATGAGCACATGCAGCTCCCAGAATGCAACTTCTAAATATTCTCCACTAAAAGGAAACAAAGCTCCTTAGAGGAATGACTGATTTCAAGGCTGGTAGGAAAAGTACAAGATGAGTCTGGAATATCTTATTTATGCCAGAAAGCAAGGAAGTGTTCAAAGAATGATAAGAACATGTCAAAAGGACACAGAAACCAGCCTCAAGGGGATCCCAGTGGCCAAATCTAGAACAATTTAAGCATGTAAATAAATGATGACAGTAATGGATCATAACCAATTGAACACAGAAATCACAAATCCATTCTGATATAAACTGGTGAATGAATACATTCATTACAAGTTTGATGAGTGATAGCAAATTTACTTATTAATTACATAAGCAGAAGAGCAACTTTCAAGTGAAGAAAACGGGCAGATACCACTTTAATCAAGCAATCAGAGCAAACATCATCAGTAACGGGATAAATTGAAATAGTACACCACTGATACGATGCAATAAGAAGAAGGTAACATCATTTCATTGATTGTCACCTGAATCCAATCATGAGGAAACACCAGACAAACCCAAACCGAGGGACGTATACAAAATGACCTGTAATCTTCAGAAGAGTCAAGGACAGGAAAGGCAAGCAAAGACAGGGGCCCTGTTCCAGACTGAAAGGGACTAAGGCAAACTGGCCTCTGAACACAGCCTGGGATTCTTAACAGGATTCTTTCGCTAAGAAAGATTGATGAGACATTTGGCAAAACTTGACTGAGGTTTGAGGGTTAGGTGGTAGTAATGTACCAAGATCATTTCCTAACTTTGTGATTATCTTCCCATTGTGTGGGAGAATTTCCTTGCTTGAAGGAAATACACCAAAGAATTAGGAGGTAATGGGCCATCAGACCAGCAACTTACTTAGACATAGTGGGGCTAAAGGGATAGAAAGATTTTTTTTTTCTTTTTTACTCTATTCCCAGCTTTTCTATAAGTTTGGAATGTTTCAAAATTCAAAAGAACACAAGGAGAAAGAAAAAAAATGCCAGCTGGTTAAACCACAGGTATTTAAAATTCAGTAAATCTTAAACAGAAATGATCATTCTTCCAAATGCTCCTTTTCTGATTCTCGATTTTCACAAATGTTATTTTTACCTAAGTGCTTATTAAAGCTGGAAACCTTGGGGTCATTCTTAATGTCTCCTTTCTCTTACTCCCACATCTAAGCTTTATCTATTCTGCCTCAGAAATCTCTCTGAAGTTTAGCCCATCTTCACCACCCTCACTACCACCACCTTGGCCTCATTCTTGGTCCCTGACATCACCAACCAGCCTTCCTGCATCTGGCCTATCTCCTCTACAGGCCTGCTGGCAATTATCTTACTAAAAGGAAATCTTCAGATCATCCTTCTGCTTAGAGTCCTCATCTGGCTCGCCAGGGTATTCAGGATAAAGTCTAGTGTTCGTAGAGTAGTTTTCCAAGACTTCCTCAATCCTAACCAACCCCTAGTCATATCTCCTGCCCCTCCCGAAAAATTACAGCTGGCTGCCCACACTTCTCTACCTCCCTCCTTCACTTCAGGTTTCTGTGCATGTTGCCCACCCCCCCACCATTGCCTAAAGCGCCTTTAAAGTAGAGGACATTGGAAGGCCCACACACTAAATCTGGCCTCCAGAATATTTTGTCTGGCCACCACAGAGGTTTCTAGAAGGGTGAACGTGTATCCTTCAGGTGGAGCCTTCTCTACAGCACATCACGAAGCCCTCCACATCTGGCCACACTCCTTGGAGTTGGATCTTTCAACACCCATCTCTCTTGAAGCCTTTCATGGCTTTTCCCTCATCAAGGCTCTATTCATAACCCCAGAAGAGCACCTATCACATTATCTTGAGGCCTCTGCAGCAGATTTGCTCAACTGTGTGAGCTTTCAGCAGGAACTGTGGCACCAACCTACATTCTACTGGGGAAAATACAGACATACATTGGAAAGCACCGGGTAGGGATTCAGAATGGATTCACTCCTTGCTTGGAACGTTTCCGAGCCAGAACAGTATAATCTGGAACACTCATTTTCAGATGATCCCAGGTCATATATCTTTTAAGGAAAGTTCCAGAGGGAAAATTACTTTAAAAGTGTCTTTCATCTTCTTTGGGAAAGTGGTAATCCTAAATGTTTGGGCTTGACTGCATATTTTGCTTAATTATGCTTTTTGGTGGGTTGTGAAGTAGAATGTGAGCTCTTTCTAACTTTGGTGCCGGCTGATTCCAATTTTTTCAGGTCTGCAGGCCTTTGGACAGAGAGCATGCAAATGAAGGAGCACCATCACTGTATATGATTATCCCAAACCAGCAAGGCAGCAAACATATTCCTGTTATAATAATTAAAAAGCTTTTTGGTTATGTGAGTAAACATCAAACTTAAGCCCAAATAGAAATGAGCAAAAGGATTTGCATGATTCTGCCAATACTGTATGAAGGCTTTTTTTTTTTTTTTTTGGTCATTTAAAAAAATTGTAATTATGTTCTCTCACTACACATCTTTAGAGGGTTTGACAAATGAAGAAGCACAATAAGCAGACAAACAGAAACAAAGAAGCAACAAAAGTACTCACCAGGTGGATTCCCTGGGTGCATTCGTAGCTCTGTTTGTTCACATCACAAATTAGAACTCATAAAAGCCAGTTTCCACAGAGATGGCAAACAGATGCCAGGCCCATGTGGCTGCCTTTAAGAATGATCTTCTGCTTCTGACAGTCCTCTCTGTCCACCTCCCGGACCCCGTAGATTAAAGCAGGCTCCTCAACTCCTTCCTGCAGTGGGAAGGAGGGAGGTGGGCTAGAAGAGGAAAGGGCATCACAGGGGGTGGCTTTTGTATTAATAATGGAGTGGCAGTCAGTTCCTAAATCAGATTCCTTGCCTATCTACCTGGAAAGCAACACATTTCAAAGTCAAATTCTGGTGAGAGTCAAAGTTAGCAAACTTTATTTCTTCATTTTACTGTTTTCTACTGGATAGAGTTGGTAGAAGTAGAAAGTTTCAATTTCTCAAAGCCTAAAAAAAAAGTTTTAAAAAATTCATTGTATAATTAAAGATGGTGATGGTAGTACCTAACTATGGGACAATCTTGGGGTGCCTGAGTGGCTCAGTCAGTTAAATGTCCAAGTCTTGATTTCGGCTTATCATGATCTCATGGTTCGTGGGATCAAGCTGCACGTTGGGCTCTGTGCTGATAGCACAGAGCCTGCTTGGGGTTTTCTCTTTCTCTCCCTCTTTCTCTCTGCCCCTCCCCAACTTGCGTACTCGTGTGCACTCTCTCTCAAAATAAACAAACTTAAAAAAAAAAGATGGGACTATCTGTATAGACCTTTTTATGACAAGTGGGTTTATCAGCTTGAAACTGCTGAGCTCAAATAAACATAATAAACCTTGTCTCTCCATTTGGTTCTTTATAATTACCTAGCCATTTGTGAGATATCTATATGTATATCTATATCTGTATCTATATCTATATCTATATCTATATCTATCTATCTATCTATCTATCTACATATATATCTAGAATAGAATACTCTAGACACTTCTGCCTAAAAGCTATTAGGACCCCTTTACTTGGGGAGCATGCCGGTAAATAGCACGTAGCTGACCAACCTTGCTTACTTCTTAATGTTCCATAAACCTGGGTTCTGACATGCTGTTACATGCAAAATGCACCACCAACTTCATAACCTTCATTATATTTGACCCTCATTATATTTAACCCTCATTATATTTAATATGCCTATTGATTGTGTGGTAAACCCTGATATCAGAGATTTTATGGAGTGGCAGGGAGTAGGAGGGAGAAGTTTGTCTTAAAATTGGGGTAGAAAGATAAAAACTTGGAGAGAGTTTGTTCTTACCAAATTAGTTCAAGTAAAAAAGAAAAAAAGGCATTTATTTTAAGGACCTGGAAATGGGGTCTCTGGTTGGTCAGTTGGTTAAGCAACCGACTCTTGCTTTTAGCTCAGGTCACGATCTCACCGTTTGAGAGTTCAAGCCCCACATCAGACTCTGTGCTGGCAGTGTGGAACCTGCTTGGGATTCTCTCTCCCTCCCTCTTCCTCTCTCTCTGCGTCTCCCTTGATTGCACGTGCTCTCTCTCTTGCTCAATAAATAAACTTAAAAAAAAAAAGATCTCCTAGAGCCAGGTGGTGGCAGGAAGCACAGGAAGACTACACACGAACCAGGTGGTCATGAGGCGCCAGGATCTCCATACTGGTGCTCTCGTCTCTCTGCATGTCTCTCCACTTCCTCTTCCTGCAGATCTTCCCATTCGCCTCTCAACTTCCACTCCCCCATAGTTTCAGCTTTGACTTCCTAGGGAGTCAAATTTAAACTCCATTTAGCCCTTACCCATTGCTCAGAGACTTATCCTTAACGTGTTCCAATGGCAAACCTCAGTAGGAGAAATCCAATTGGTTCAGCTTGGGGTATGGGTGCAGCTATGGTCTCTGAATATGGGAGGGGAGATAATGATTCTCACTGCATGAAAACCATGGATGCACAGGGACTTTTTCGTATCTATAGATTTTGGAGTTAAATGAAAGGTGGTCATAAGAACCTTGGCTTATATGTGAAGATGACCAAAACAGTTGTTTACTGCTCACCTAACTTACTCTTACTGTTTTAAGTTGTTAACGGTCCATCATCTAGGCTATAAACTAGATACTCTGCTATCTAAAATGTCAGGGATCTAAAGCTACAGGACATTGGGTTTCTGCAATATGCAATTTGTGTGGCACTCTTTTTACTCAGGGTTTTAATTTAACGCAACAGTATACAGTGAAACAAGGATTTTCTTACATTGCTGGTGGACGTGCCAATCGGCAGAATCCTTTTAGAAGGCAATTTGAAAGTGTGTATCAAGACCCTTAATGTGTCCATAGCTTCATTTTGAATTCGGTTTGGGGCTTACTTGAGCTGGTTACATAGTTGGTGCTCAGTGAAAGCTTCTTGAGAGATGAGTTTACATTTAATTTGCTTTTTATGTCATGTCCTTTCATGCTTTTCTGTGTAACCTGCTTTACTGCATATGGCATATCAATCTTGTGTTTGAATGGGTGGAACAACATTTGCAAAAGCAGGTTAAAATGTGTGCCTGCAATTTGTACAATGGAATATAGACTGCATGAAAGTGGAGCTTTGGGTCCGAGTTGGCCTGTGAATACAGGTTTATAATGTGAGCTTTAGGACGTGATGACTGAGAGTAAATGTGGGTAAAGGGCACTGATGAGAGGTTGAGGTTTTATGTCCACTCTTGAGTGAAATTTCACCGTCCCAGAATTTTCTTGGTCTGGCTCAACTCAGTTTCATTGGCAGCCAGAATTCATCACCTTATCCAGTGTGCAAGAGGCCCATCTCTTTCCTTCAGCACTGGCTCTTTTTCAGCAGTTGGCAAGAAGGCTGTGTAGTGTGATATAGTCTTAAAGCTATAGGCGTAAGAGCTCCTCCCCTTTTCCCACTCATACTCGCACGCATTTTATGGTTGTTCTAGCCTGTGCCTTTGGAATTTTTATTTACAAAGTCTTCCAAGAGTGAGATCACCAGTTAGTCCTTCCCGGGTTAATACAGCAGGAAATCTTTTATTGCCTTCATTTTTATTGAGATATAATTGACATATAACATTGTATGAGTTTTAGGTGTGCAGGTGACGATTTGATATATGTACACATTGTGAAATGATCCTCATGATAAATTTACTTGACATCTATCACCTCAGATAGTTACAAATTAATTTTCTTGTCACGAGAACTTTTGAGATTTACCTTCTTAGTAACTTTCAAACGTACGATACAGTATTGTTAACTATGGTCACCATGCTATACAGCATATCCACAGAACTTGTTTATCTTACAACTGGAAGTTTTTACCTCTTGACCACCTTCACCCATTTTGCCCATCCCCCACCTCCTGCATCTGGCAACCACCAATCTGTCAGCAGAAGGTCTTCTAACCTGGTTCTGGGTGTCATCTTACAGAATTGCACAAAGGTGGTCCCTGATCTTGGAACAAATTTGTCATAACACATTCTGGTTGCACACACCAAGGTGTAGATCATTCTTTGTTTACCTTAGGACTGTTGTTTCCAGGACAGCAGTGGGGATTGGTGAGTGCCGAGATTCTGCTTCCTCATTGCAGATTAGCTCAAGTACACTGCCATTTTTACCTATTAGATGACAAACCTCACCTGAAATCCCCATACTTCAAGGGTGTGCAGACACATACATATGCCTGGTAATAGCGTTCTTATGCGACATGTTGAATTTAGATATTTTTAATGCTATGTGGAAATTCATCACTGAGTAGAAGAACTCAACGTTTGACTGTGAAATTACTTAAATAACTTAAAAATTCAGTATTAACTGAACTCAGAGTTTTTATTGGGTTTCTGAGATTCCAATGAAATCGTTAACAACATCTGTCATGAGAAGTGCCAGCTGCTTTTGGCAGGTTTGTGTGATCTATACTAAAGAATATTTTGCTAAAGGCTGCTGCAGATTTCATACGTGGACTTCTTTTTCATCAAGATTCCCATACCAGTATGTTACAAAAAAGCAAGTTATATTGAGTTTGGGGGGTTCAGGAGAACTTGTGAAGAGTGAAGAAAAGAAGACGATGATTTTGCCTATATTGGCTTTGAAATAAAAGTTTTAAGTAGGCGCTTGCCAAAAATCAGCATAAAGGTGAGTTGTTGTAGATCAATTTATTCTCAGTATTTAAATTGTAATTCTAACTCACTTCCCAGGATTTTCTGCCAAAACCTGTATTTTTAAAATTTTTTTAAAGGTTTTTATTTTTAAGTAATCTCTATATCCAGCATGGGGCTCGAACTCACAAACTGATCAAGAGTCACACAGTCCACTGACTGAACCAGCTGGGTGTCCCTAAAATTTGTATTTCCTAAGAATTGATGATAGAGTGACAGTATGAATCTTCTAGGATCTAGTCAGTTCTTGACCTTGGTGTGCAAAAAGTCCTTTTCTCCCAAGGCTAAGGGGGTAATTGTAGGCTTATCTCCCCGTTCCAGACCCTTTAGGGTTCCGGGAAGCCTTGGCCTTTGTATCCTTTCGTCCATGAGCTCCGACAGAACTGCAGACAAATCTGGCCACTGGGTCATGATGCAGAATTCTGGCCTGCCAGGATGGTGGAGGGGAGACTTCCTATTACCTACCTGCTTTTGTTGTCAATTCCTAAGTTCAACAACAAAGGAGACCTTTCCACTCTGTCCCTGGACCTCATTCCTTCCTGGAAGTGAGGAAGCTGTTGGCAATAGTACACACATTCAGAACAAGGACAGCCTGCATTCCTTGAATCTTGTGATAACAGAAGGTATAGAAGGTAACCACAGAACTTTCCCTGGGAATCACTCTGGGGCACTGAGGCAGATTTGAAATTAGTGCCTTATTGCTGAAGGTCAGGTTAATAAGAGATATCCGACCCTCATGCCAGCTGCACACGTAGAGTCCTGTCAACCCCACATTATGCATTCAGAGTTGTAGGGAAACAAATTGGAATCTCAAATTCAATATGCCCCATTTTTAAGTCTTGCTAAAGTAAATGCGTTTGGAAAAGGTAAATGTTTTTAAGTCTTTCTGCCAAGGGCAAGGTGTTTCAGTTTTTCCTTTGTGGTAAGTGCAGCAAGAGACAAAGGGAATGCCTGCGTTCAGCCTGGACAGTGTTATACATCTATACTTAAAGTTATTACTCTGTCATCATGCAGTCATAACAAACAACATTGAGCTTATTTTCCTAACTGCTTGGGAGCCACATAAATAATTAAAACTCATATAAAGATATACTGATGTATACAGCTTTATGTTTCTTTGCTTGTTTGATTTTAACCGTTTTCTGACATAACGTCTTACACGTGGATATAAAAATATCTCTTTTGTATGTGAAAGTGTTTATCCTCTGGAAAAAGGTTAAATTAATGTTTTCTGGCTTTTATATATTTCAATGGTTTTTTTAAACTTTATATTTATTTTGCAGAGGAAAGCTCAACAAAGTCCTACAAAGCATTTCTTTAACTTGCAATTGACTGTGATTATTCAATGCTTACTTATTCTTCAGCTAAATGCATTAAATACTATTGTTTCAATGTCCCTTGCTGTGTCAAACTGTTATTTCTGGCATTTCAATGTAAGCATCAGGTCAAAAAAAATAGAGAACACCAAATAAATTTCTCACCAGGAATTCCAACTTCCTTTCTCCTATATGTTCACGCTTCTGATTTCCAAGAGAAAAAAAAAAAAAGAAATCTTACAGGTAGATAAAATTGTCTGAATTTGGCTAGCTTTTCTTCTCATTGCTTTAGGAACACTAAATATGTAACATTCTATACTGTAGTGGATATTTCTGATAGTAGATGCTGCCTATAAATCCTCTTGGTTCATATTAGAGAATAATCTTAAAATAAAATATATTTTAAGTCCTGAACTTACCTACTCTTGAGTTCTTCCTTCTATAATTCTTCTACAGGGAAATAAACCACCATGACATCTCATTTCCAGAACTCTCACTGACTGGTGCTTTCCAAACTTTGATATCTGGATGTCTTTAAAAATGTTTAATCATCGTAATGCATAAAACAACTTGGAGCAGTCTGACATTGTTTGTCTTTGTGTGGTTGAAAAAAATGCAAAAATAAATTGTTTGTATAGTGCTGAAAATAGAGGTTGGGATTAAATTGACCTCAGGTTAATGATAGGATGAAGATCAACTGTCAAGTAGCAAGAAAATGCTATCGCCTTGGCAATAATTAATGTTGAACAATGACTGGAGTTCAGATTATTGTAATGAGAGATGATATGCTGTTCTAACTGTCCAGGGGTCAATGTTACTTGGTTTCCTATGGTTAGGGGTAAATAAGGAGGACTTCCTAGTAAAAACAATGTAACTGGATACAATGAGCCTGCAGCGACCCAAGGTTCATGGGAGACATTGTTAGTATGTATAAAGAGTTTATAAAATATGTAGCAACCAATGTTTTATGGAATTTGGTGCCTGAATGGAAGGGGCGGGGGAGCCTGTGGAGCAAGGGAGCTGTTTATCTAACCGGTAAAAAACAGACCGAGATTACAGTTTCCAGAGTCCCATATGTTGGCTATTATCCTGTAATTCTAATGAATCTTTTCTTGAATCCTTCATTTTCTGAATGGCACCATTACTTCCCATAATATATCATCAGTTGTCCTTGCTCTGATAATGTATTACATTAATATATCATTAAAGCAACAGATGTATTAGAGTAATACATTATCAGAACAAAGCGCTCTGGTGGTGATGTATTTCATAAAAGATGGCTCCACCTTGGACAGAACAGATCCAGAAGCAGAGTCAGTTCAACAGTACAAAAGGAAAGCCCATGGCGCACACTCATTGGCACCTAACATTTGGCTCCAGCGGTAGGTTGTGACCCGAGTGGAATGTGTTTCTATTGAATCACTGAATCTTCAGCAAAACCCTTGAATATGGTGAGTCTCATTTCTGAAAAAGAAACAGAGTTTAATGAAAGTCTTCTCTGAGAGAGGATCGTTTGTAGGCAATGAATTGTCCAACGCTGCTTTATTTCTGGGAAGGCAAGTTCGTCTGCGAGTGCAAACCTAAGTTTCACTGGTCAGGGTGGCATCTGTCCCATTTGCTGACTCAGAATGGCAGCTATATTTGCTTCCCCTGCCACCTCACTGCAAGCATCATTTTCCTTCAACACTTTATCAAAGTCCTTTAACCTGGGACAAGTGCTTTTAAAATCAAACATTTTGTTTATATGTAAAGAGAACAGTTGCTCAATACTTCCAGAAACACCAAAATAGAAAAAAAGAAGAAAGAAAGAAAGAAAGAAAGAAAGAAAGAAAGAAAGATGAAGAGAGGAAACCAGTATACTTCATCTCAGACGGGCGTATGTTAGTTCTGGCAACTGGCCAGAACAAAGAAGCCCAGCTAGGAGCAAATATGGAGTGTTCAATACTCGTTTAGTGCGCTTTCAGACGAAGGTGGACTTTTGTTTTAATGGTTTGTCTATTATCAACTTCAACCTCTCTGTAATAGATGTAGGAATTCAGGATACGGGGAGGGTTGGACCTGTAGGGTGCTCAGATCACATGTGGGTATGCTGACATGTTTATGTGCAGAGAGGACCACGGCTAGTGTCGTGATCAGTGCTGGGATTTGTATGACAAAACCCCAATCACATTACTGCTTTCCCTGTGCAGAAATCATATTTCTTGTTCACTGCCACCTTTTGCAGCTCCTAGGCTTAACCTGCAAAAAGCCCAGGGAAAGAAACAGAATATTTATAACTCCAAGACAAGCTGGCCAGAAGCTGCAGTTGATGGGAAGATTTCCATCAAATATGGTGTGAGTGAGGAGGGGGTAACACCTTCTGGGTATTGACCTCTTCCATTCGAATGAACCTGAGAGAAAAGGTTATTCACCTAAATTCTTTCCCTTTCAGAATTCTCTCACAGCTGTGAAGTTATCAGCCTCTTTGTCCCTCCCACCTAAGAGAAAGCAATATTCGGCTCCCAAGAGCCTGCAGCAGCAGCCAACACCTTGAGAAAATAACCCCCGTGTAAAGAGTGGCATTCCATAGGGGTTTTCCTTTAGCACTTGAAGGAAAGATTTGGACATGTCCAAAGGGAGGAGCCTATAGACTTGCTGATGTTATTTTACAGTAATTATTGTGACTCTTTGTCACATGACTTTTTCCTAGACTCTTGGTATGAGATATTCGTTAACTAACTGGACATTTTCTAAGCGGATGACCTAGAGGAACAGAAGGATCTATCCCTTAATGGATTGACTATCTCTTTTTTTTTCAACGTTTTTTATTTTATTTTTGGGACAGAGAGAGACAGAGCATGAACGGGGGAGGGGCAGAGAGAGAGGGAGACACAGAATCGGAAACAGGCTCCAGGCTCCGAGCCGTCAGCCCAGAGCCTGACGCGGGGCTCGAACTCACGGACCGGGAGATCGTGACCTGGCTGAAGTCGGACGCTTAACCGACTGCGCCACCCAGGCGCCCCTGACTATCTCTTAATAGAATGCCTGATATCCCAGGAGAGAGAGGTGGAGGGAGAGAACTGTTGTCTTACCAATTCTAGTTCCTTGCCTGGAAGTTACAGGGTAAAATACACATGAGTAATATGCCTGAAAGGGAAAAGGATTTGGAGTGATACTCATTGCAAAATGCAAACACCCTTAACTTAAAGACTCAGCAACAGGCTGTAAAAAGAGACAATTATCTCCCATGAACTTGAGTCCTGTTTTGTGTATATTTACCATGACCTCGCCGCTGTCACTTTGTACTGAATGATATAAGAAATAATTGAGTGCCATTTTTTTTACATTTCACCAGAATAGACTCAGTCCCCACAAAGGGATTGATATATCCATTCCCTGAGGTACCATAGATTAATTCATTGATTTTAAATATTTTATAAAATACACCCATCAAAAGGCTAGAAGCATATATCCATCAATTAAAAATTAAACAATCAAGGCAAAACAATACACACACACACAAACTCAATCATGCTATCCATTTCTATAAATAAGCCATCAACAGGAAACCAAGGAAAGACAAATAACTTACATCAAGACTGCAAGTGAAATACATTTATCAGGCCACTTAATAAATGCTTTTTGACATTTAAGAGCCTGTTTCTATGTGGTCCTGTACCAAGAAAGATTTACACATACATAATCTGTGCATCCTCAGAGCTTATAGTCTAAGACAGCTGAGCAGAGTCCATTGATGTACGCTATACCAATAGGAAGTTATTTTTTAAATACAAAAAGATAATGTGGGTATGTTTTATGGGTTTTCTTATATTACATTCTGAAATAGGCAGGTAGATGAATAAGAAGACTCACATCACATAAGTATGCAGGGACTCACAGATATCACTTAGGTGAGTACAAATAGTTTCCAACTTCCTAGGGCAATTTGGCAAATGCATATTTAACGCTTTGAAATTTTTCATTCCTTTTGGTCCAGGGATTTGTTTTTTACAAAATAATCATGGAGATTGCAAAGATTTAGCAACAAGAATATTCATCTCAGCATTGTTCACAACTTCCCACATTTGTAAACAGTGTAAGTGTTCAAAAACACAGTATTGTTTCAATCCATTATGGAACACTTACATAGTGGAAGCCTGTGACGTTTTTAGCAAAATAACGAAGAATACCTAATTACATCGGAAGATGAAAGAAATACTCTCCAGAACAAAATTTACTGAATCATCATGTTTTGGCAAAAAAAAAAAAAAAAAAAAAAGTTATGCACATGTTACACATATAGACGCTAATTTCTGTGTCCCAAACTGCAAGGAAACACATCAAAATATTAATGATGATTACCTCTGTGTGATGAAATTATGGATGATCTTATTTTATTTTTTGCTTATTTGTATAAGCTTCATTTCTAAACTGAACCATTTGAAACCAATGAAAATGTAGCGAGGTGCACGAAAACAAGTGTCAGTATGGCTGGGGATGGAGGTGGCAACGAGATGGATTTGGAGATATAGGCAGAAGCCAGAAAGAGTCTGGAACGCTAAGCTAAAAAACAAGACTCACTCCATGCACTCCATGTGTGGGGCATTTTATTGAAGTCGTGTAAAGTGGAATTAGTGCCGTGTAAAATATTAGCAGCCTCACCGTATGTTCAAAACTGAAGTTCAAAATTTAAATCTCCCCTCCCATTAAAAACGGTCCTCAAGAATTACACAGCACAGGGGCACCTGGGTGGCTCAGTCGGTTAAACTTCCGACTCTCGATTTCAGCTCAGGTCATGATCTCAGGGTTCGTGGGACTGAGCTGGCGTCGGGCTCTGCACTAACAGCTTGGAACCTGTGTTTGCTCTGTGGCCACACGGCTGCACCACCTTGGCCGCCATCATTCTTTGTAAATGCCCGGTGAACCACCGCTGTTCACCTGCGTGGGAATGCCTGTGAGAGACCTGATGGCTTTTCCTCTGTTATTTGAACATTTGCTACCATTATAATTTAAAATCTTCTTTATATCTACCTATAATCCTATAACAAGGTCACCCAAGAGTTCATTAAGTGGTAGAGCTATAAAACACTCAGGAAAGTCGGAGACTTTGGAACAGAACTTAGATGTGCTAAATCTCCATTGAGAAGGCCAAACAACCACCATGATGCTCTGTAGTGTTAATTTAAGAGAGAGCACTTCAAAATATTAGAGAAAATACAGGGAAAATAAAAAGGCGTCTTAAAGCAAATATACCTTACAACGCTTGCAGATTTATGCACTCCAAGATTGCATTCCCCCTCCTGTATACGCTTTATATTCAGTCCTGTGGGAAAAGCAGGATTGAATTATGTAAGTTTTGAATTATATGAGGTCTCCAGGAATACATTCTTTGCATAAAATGTACAGCAGGGATGGGGTGGGGTGAGGGTGGTGGTGGCAGAATGGAGAGCAGACGAGATTTTGAAAAGAAGGCAGCAGTAGTAGGTTTCTGGGTTTTAGAAACCTACTCAGGCTTCTACTTAAGTAGGAGGAGGAATTGAAGGGAAGGTAAAGATGGGGTCCAGGGAAAAACTGGAAAGGGGCAAGAAGGAATTAAAAGTGGCTCCTTCAAGGCACTGGGGGAATTGATTTACATAGACCATGTCACTTAACTTTTACCACCTGCAAGACCTTATTTCTTCTTGACAAGAGAAAAAAAACAAAACAAAACAATGGAGACCCCCCAAAGAGCCTTGCATGGAAAGATTCTTTTATTCATTCATCAATTTGTTTTTCATTCTTTTGATATTTCTAAAATGAGAATTTTAATTATAAAAGCAATGCATGCTCTTAAAAAAAAAAGCAGTTCAAATAATAATGAAGTATTTAAAACAGAAAGTGGAAGTTCACCATCCAATAACTTCCCTGCTGTCCCACCATTGAATTCCACTCCTTAGAGAGAACTACTGTTAATCATTTAGCTGTGACCTTCTAGACATTTTTTTTTACTACTGAACCTTATTTTTTAGAGGTGCCTTTGTTTCACAGCAAAATCAAGCAGACAGTAAAGCCCTTGTCCCTACACACGTACAATTTCCCTCACTATAGACATTCTGAAATAGTGGGACATTGTCATCATCGATGCACCTATATTGTCACATCAGTATCACCTGAAGTCTGCAGGTTACATTAGGGATTACTCTTGGTGTTGTAGATTCTCTGGGTTTGGGCAAATGCATAATGACGTGTATCCGCCACTATATGGCACGCAGAATAGATTCAGTGCTCTAAAAATCCTCTGTGCTCCACCTACTCAGCCCCCCAGCTCCTGGCAAGCACTGATCTTTTTACTGCCTCCATAGTTTTGCTTTTCCAGAGTGTCATATAGTTGGAATCATACAGTATATAGCCTTTTCACGATTGCCTTCTTCCACTTAGTAATCTGCATTTAGGGTTCCTTCATGTCTTTTCAAGGCTCGATAGCTCATTTCTTTTTAGCACTGAATAATATTCCACGGCCCGGAGGTAACACAGTTTATGTATTCATTCACTTACTCAAGGACAACTTGGTTGCTTCCAAGTTTTGGCAATTATGAATAAAGCTGTGGAGACTTCTGGTTTCTGGTTCTACATGTAAGGAGCTTGGAAATTGGCACTCTAACCTAACAACAAGTAAAAAGCCAAATGGACTAAAAAAAAAAAAAAAAAAAAAATCAACAACTCCTCTTGGAGATAGAGGAGGACACCAGGCAAACTGCTCTCCCCTACAACTGGAGAGTCAGACAAGCGAATACAGCTCACCAGAGCAGAGATTTCACCCGTGAGTGGGAACCTCCACAGGACCCAGTGCCATGGCCAGAAAACCTGAGTTGTAATTGCCAACTGTTGGAAGCACAGGAGTTAAAAAAAAAACTCCAGGGGTATCCAGGCATGAGGAAGCCCCCACAATATTGTGAGTTTTACCTCACAGAATTGAGTCAGAGATCCTGACCAAGTTCTCACAGAAAGTATTGGGGGGGGCGGGGGAATTCCCTTATCCCTCCTGCAGAGGAAAGGTAAAAAGAATGATTTTGAAATAATGCCAGAGCACCTTGTTCTTAGCCATACCTGCCCTCAGGAGATACTAGTTAACCTACACTGCTGGGGTATTATCAGAGCCTAACCGACCTGAGGAAGGGAAATACCCTGATTCAGCCCACTCTGTCTATCCTGATACACCTCAGCGGCGGGTGGGGGGAGGAGAGAAAAAACAGAAACACTTGTGATGTTCACTGTCCAGAGACATAGGCTTGCTAAAAGACTGAGACCTAATCACAGGACTCTAGGGCACTTCTACGTGTATCTATGTGCATCTTTACATTTAAAGTGTGTTTCCTGTAGTTAATATACACTCAGCAAGTTAATATCTTGCTTCTTGATCTGCACTAACAGTTTCTGTCTTTTAATTGGTGCATTTAAACCACTGACATTTTAAGTGATTATTTATAAAGTTGGGCTATTACCACCACATTATTACTGTTTTCTATTTGTTACCCTTTTTCTTTATTCTTGTTTTTGCTTTCCACACTTTTTCTGCCACCCGTGGTTTATATTGAACATTTTATATGATTCTATTTCTCTCCTCTTTCAGTATATTAATTATATCTTTTTAAAAAACTTATCTTAGTGATGCCCTATAGACTGCAACATACATGTACAACTAACTAATCCAAGTCCAAGTGTAAGGACCTTGTAATAAAATAATGCTAACTCCCCCCCTGTTGTCCTGTATGTCATTTGTGGCATTCACCTCACTTATAAACATGTATATATTCATGACATATACATAAGCTTACATAATCAAATACATTGCTGCTACTATTATTTTGATCAAATTATCTATTAGATCAATTAAGAATAAGAAAAACAAAGGATTTATTATACTTTTACTTATTTATTCTCCAATGTTCTTCCTTTCTTTCCATACACCCTAGTTTCTGACATATGTTACTTTCCTTTTGTCTGAAGAACTTTGAACATTTCTTGCAAGACACATCTACTTGTAACAAATTCAATTTTTGTTTCTCTGAGAAAACCTCTATTTCTCCCTCACTTAAACATTTTTTAAAATGTTTATTTATTTTGAGAGAGAGGGAGAGAGAAGGGGCAGAGAGAGGAGAGAGAGAATTCCAAGCAGGATCCATGTTCGGCACAAAGCCTGATGCAGGGCTTGATCCCATGAACCGTGAGATCGTGACTGAGCCAAAACCAAGAGTCTTATGCCTAAACGACAGAGTCATCAGGCACCCCTCCCTCACTTTTCAAGGATAATTTTTCAGGGTACAGAATTCTAGGTTGGTGGATTTTTTTCTCTTAACACTTTAAATATTTCACTCAACTCTCCCATGGCTTCTGAGAAGAAGTTGGGTATAATTCTTACTTTTGCTTTTTTTTTTTTTTTTAGCTTTTTACTTGTGAGTATGGAGTGGCAGCTTCTAGTCTTCCAAGATGCAGGTCGAGAAAGCAGAAATTTCTACCTTATCCTTTTTAAAATAGACTCACATGATTTCACTCATAGTTGGACCATCCTTTACCAGTTGTCTGTTATCATGAGCACTTGTCATTTTTTTGGCTACCCAGCTTCTATTCCTTGTTCTTGAATGGCACCTTGGTTTCCTTGTATTTAGTCTTGGTGGAACTTAAATCCTTTGCCAACCTCTCACTAAAGAAGTCAAAGGGGCCAGTCTTTCCTCTCCTTGCCCTAGGTACAGAGTGCTCACCCAATCAGATGCCCTCTGCTGTGATTTTGATCCAAGGAAACATGTTGGAATAAGCTGTAGGAGATCCTTCATGCAGGCAACCATGTCCTGATTAAACTATTCCTTCTACTGGTTATTGTCTGTGGTTCCTGTTTCCCTGGGCCTCAGAATCACCTGGAATTTCAAACAGTCACCTCAGCCTTCTGTTGATCTACAAGTGTCTGAGAGCCTCTAATAAGTCAGCCAGACGTTTCTGTTCTTTCTACCCTAGAACCCTAACCTGTGCTTCCACCTTTTCATGTCATGCTTCACACAAAAACTTATATGGAAACTATACTTTTATGGCTCAGGTGGCTAAAGCTTAGACCCCTGCTAGCTGTCCCAAGAGCCGAAGTAACCAGTCTCAACAATACCTGCACCCGCACTCGGCTCACCAGTGGACAAAACCCATTGGATGACAGCTCTGCCCTCACTTATATACCTGTTGATGTAGATTTAGATTTTTTCCAATTTTACACTATAAGAAACTATACGATAACAAGTGTTATCAATTGTTATCAATTGTTCTTTCGATTCTCAAATAACTTAGTGCATTTAAAATATCCCCTACATTTGATCCATAATGGATTTTCAGAAATGCGCGTATTACAAACCAAAGCGTTATCTGTATTTCTCCCTGGCTCACAAAGAGTATTCCTACTAGCTGTAGACAAGTGGGAACCCTACTGGATGATGCCAAATGCTTTGCTATCATCTGTGAAAAGGGATGAACCACATCACAGGGAGAACTCAGGTTGCAAGGTCTCTCTGGCCTAACAGTCAAAATTCTTTTTGTCTGGCAGTTACAGGTATCTATCAGATTGTCACAGACTCCTGTGTCCTGTCCCAGTTGTGAGGCCTTTGTAGAGCTGTGGCAGACAAGTGATGGCAGCCCCAGTATTTATCAAGGACTCATTTGTGGCACAGTCTGCTCTAGGTGCTGTACTTGTCACATCAGTCCTGAGAGGAAGATCCTAGTATCGGTCCTCATTTACATGTGAAAAACGGGGCTAAGAGAAATTAAATAACCTTCCCAGGGTTACCTGCATTGTAAGCACTGGAACTAGGAGTTGAACCCAGAACTGTCTGCTTCCACAGACCTCAGGAACAAGTACGTATAAAACAGACAGCTTTAGTTTAGCATTTTAGGATCTAGTTTGCCAATTTTATATCTCTCAGATATTCAGGATTGGTATCAGTTTTGTTGTCTCAATGAAAACATAATGATTGTGATAAAAATAGAATAATTTATTTAAAGAACTGAAAAAAAATCATAGGCAAGTATTAACAGGAAAGAAAAGGAAGAAAAACATGTCACAGTAACCCCACTGTTCTAAGATGATCATCCTTAAGGGGAGACTGGGTGGCTCACTTGATTAACTCTTGATCTTGGCTCAGGTCTTGATCTCAGGGTCATGAGTTCAAGCTCTGCTGTTGGGGCTCCATGTTGGGCGTAGAGCCTACTTAAGAAAAAAATTGATTTTATAATACATACGGAATTACAAGTTAATCATCCTTAATATTTTGATGAAATTCTTATTTGTATTTATGCTAAAATATTATTATTTATTTTATAGAGTTAGGATATATTGTACATACAGTTTTATATATTCTATTATATATGCTTTCATTATAACACATTTACTGTATTTTAACATAATGTTCAAAGCTTGATCTACATATGATCCCACGGCCTTGGGTATACTATCATTTATTTAGTCACTTCCCTTTTGTTGACTTTTAGCTCAATATGGATTCTTTGCAGAAATAGCTATTGCGATGATGAACATCCCTGTGTTTTCGATCCTGATTTTCTGAAACTTTCATCAACTCAGAAAATCCTGAGCATCTGTGCTCATGCCATTCCATGCAACGCTGATGACAAATTGTGGAGCTGATAGACATAGCCTATCAGGCCCATTCCCCTCCCTCTTTGATGAAAATAGAAGCCATGTGAAAATGAAGTGGGAGGCAGATCAATAGATGTTCACACTTAAACCCTAGGCGTGGCATCCAATGCCTTCTCATTACCACCCTTCTTCAGCTGAATTGGGTATGCTAAAGGTGGGTCCAAGGATCATACATGAATTCAGGGAAATGCATCAATTATGGATAGAGTTCACAATGAATGGATGCCATATTTTAAAATTTCCTTTTCCTACTTTGTTCCATTTTGAATCTTAGAACTTTTATCATCACCATCATCATCATCATCCTTCCATAATGTACTCTCATCTTACATGCTCTATTTTTTTTAAGTGACATTTAAATTATATTTTGGAATAATTTGTGATGGATCAGTTTCCAATAAATGTGGTGGAAAGTTTGTTACAATTATTCTTAATATTTTATAGTCTTAGGAACTCAAAGACCCCAAATCTTTTTGTGATTGAAAACTGCATCATCTTCCAGACTAATCAACGTATCCTACTCGACATGGTTTACTCACTGATAGGACATTCCTTGGACCCTGGTCATTGGACTCTGGCTCACTGGTATTGGGTTACAAATGGTTTTCTTCCTTCCTAGCAGTTTCTACAAACAAGGAGAACAGCCTCCTCCACCTTCATTCCCTGTGTCTTTTTTTTTTTTTTTTTTTTTGGCACATTTGTAATAGAAATTCCCTGAACCACTGTTTCCTAAAGTATATTCATGTTCATGGAATACTTTTCTTTCTTTCTCTTTCTTTCTTTCTTTCTTTCTTTCTTTCTTTCTTTCTTTCTCTTTTTTCTTTTTCCTTTTTTCCAAAAATGAGGCTCTAAAGAGGCGGTGTACTATAGTGGCAGGGCTTGCATGGGCACTGGAGCCAGACTTTCCTGGTCTGTACACTTGCTCTGTCTCTCACAAGTTTTAATTTCCACATCCTTAAGGTGAAGATAATTGTACTTACCTCTTACCATTGCTATGAGGACTAAAGGAGGTAGTAAATGTACGTGGGATGCTTAACATCTCGATGGGCATGTTGCATGTGCTAAGTTTGAGAAACTCTGGGTGAAACATGTTTGCTTATTTGTATATTGCAAGGATTCCCAGAACCTGTTGGTGGGCCAATATGCTTTTTTTTTTTTTCCTTTTTAATTAGGCTTCATGCCCCGTGCAGAGCCCAACTTGGGGCTTGAACTCATGACCCTGAGATCAAGAACTGAGCTGAGATCAGGAGTCAGACACTTAACCAACTGAGCCTCCCAGGCGCCCCCCAGATGCTTTTTGAATCTCTGAGAAGGGTTCCCCTTAAACTTAACAAGAAAACCTCCTTAAAGGAGTGTTTCCCAGGACTATTATTCCAGAAAGCTCTTCTGGGAACCACGTATCCAACGAAACACTATGATATTGGTCAGTACTCTCTTCACTTTTACATCCATGATGTATAACTTAAGATTATTTTTAAGTGGTCTGACTACACCACAACCTGTGTAGTGCCTCCTCTGATGCAGTTCACATCTTTGGGTAAGTGTATGGGGATGAAGGGAAAATAACTTGCCCACAAATGAGCCAATGTATGTGCCATGCATGCATCAACACGTTCAGATGGGTAGGTCCATCTGCATAGGGCTAGTGTCAGTAAGAGAGGACAAAATTTTTAATTTTGCTTTAATTTAATTTACTTCACTGTTCTGCAAGAGGTTCTATGTTTAGAACCAAATATAAACTCTTACAAATATTTTATGGGAACCGGAATCTCCTTATAATCAGTCATATATGGCCTCTGTGACCTTCTTGAGTATGCATGATTCTCCAAACACCATTTCAATTATTTCTATTTTTAAAAAATTTAAGTATGGTTTACACATCATAAAACTCACCCATTTCAAGTATACAGTTCAAAGATTAAAAAAAATTTTAATGTTTATTTATTTTTGAGAGAGAGAGAAAGAGAGCACAAACAGGGGAGGAGCAGGGAGAGAGGGGGACACAGCATCTGAAGCAGGGCTCCAGGCTCTGAGCTGTCAGCACAGAACCCAATGTGGAGCTTGGACTCACAGACTGAGATCATGACCTGAGCTGAAGTCTGACACTTAACTGACTGAGTCACCCAGGTGGCCCAAGTTCAAAGACTTTTTTAGTAAATTTACTGAGTTGTGCAACCACCAGCATAATCTAGCTTTTGTCACGGCAGTAGGGTGCCTCATGTCCATTTACATGCCCAGGTAGTTCCCAGTCCTCCCACCAGCTCTAGGCCACCACTAATCTACTTCTTGTCCCTATAGATTTGCCTTTTCTGGACATTTCACATAGATGGAATCATACAGTATGTGGTCTTTTGTGTCTGGCTTCTTTCAATTAACCTCAACATTTTTGAGGTTCATTCATGTTACAGTGTGCATAGTTTGTTTCTTTTTGCTGTGAAACAGATTCTACTGTATGACCACAGCACATTTTGTTTATGCAGCCATCCATCAGTTCATGGACATTTGAGTTGTTTCCACTTTTTGGCTATCATGAACAATGCTGCTTTGAACATTTGCAAGTGAGTCTTTGTGTGTATGTAAGCTTTCAGTTCCCTTGGGTAGGTACCTAGTAGTGGAATTGCTGAATCTCAATTACTTCTTATTTGACTTTGGGAAGTGTCTGATGAACAAAGAAATCCAGTAAAAATAGATCCATTTCTACCTGATCTACAGAAAATAAAGAAATGTTAATGAGGACAAGGAAGATAAAATTAGGCATGAAAGGTTGCTGATTTCCTTAGGAAATTTATGTTGCTACATGTGATTTGTTATAAATCTCTTATCCCCAAAGTGAATATTCAAAGCTGGCCTTTGAACAAACCTGTAGTAGATATGGTGACTGCCACTCAGCATGTGTTATGTGTTCCAATGCCCGCTTCTTGTGCCTTCGTGTCCCACACAGGCCAGAAAACAAAAATATTTCCCAGACTCCCATGCAGTTGGGTTTCTGGTTGTGAATTAAGTTCTTCTGATTAGGTCCTGAAACTTGGAGAGCAGAAACGTGGCAGGGCCTTATTCTGGTTACTTGGCTACTGTTCCTGACAAGCATGGGGCTCATTGTGTTTTCTGCAGCAATGTTCCTGTGTCCAGGCTCTAGTTTTACAAATGTCGAAGAGCAGGGCGCAGTAGCAGTGGCTTTCTGGCCTCTGAATATAGCCAGTGTGTTCTCATAGTCAGCAATTCTGTTCACTTCTATCTTCAGGACTGTAGGAAGCACCCCCTCCTGTGGGCTAGTTCAGTGATACTGTGCAAGGAATCAGCCCTGGAGACCCAGCCTAGGACCAACTTCTTAATGACTTGTAAGGGCATCATTCTTGTATTAAATTCCTTCTGCTTGACACAACTAGGGTAGTTTCTGTGTCTAACCACTGAATCCTACTAATTCCAAAACCTATTAAGTATTTCTTGGTAATACAAGATAAGGTGTCTGATTCAAATTCCCCAGAAGCAATTTTTTTAGTGAGATAAGAATTTATGAGCAAATGCTCTATTAAGAAAGTTTTTCCAGGGAAGACTAGGAAGGGTATGGAAGAAGCAAATGGGGGAGGAGAAGATAGGAAGCAAGGATAGGACCTCAGGAAAGCTCTGCAGAAGGTAATTTCCAGCCAATCCCACCAAGCAAGTGATGGTAATTGTAGGGTCAGTGACACCTCAGATTTGTCCTGATCTGGTGCTCATATTCCCCCATTGGTCAGCCATTGGTTAAGAGCGGCCTCAGGGGAAGGGAGTCTTCAGGCACTCCCAGCTCTGCACTTGTGAGCAATGTGGTTCTAGTAGCAATGCTGGTCCTCCAAAGAACTGCAGGTGCTGGCTGTTGGAAGTGAGAGCACGTCAAGGGTAAGAAGGGTGCCCAAAAATAGTAGGAAGGGAATTAAGGGAGTCTGAACAGTGCTCCGGGCTACACTGGGCATTTTTTAGAGCAGGGTTGAAATTCTAGAGCACTGGAAACCTTCTGGCACAGCTGGTCCCCTTTTATCTTGGTGCAATTTGGGGTTAATCCTAAAACCAAAATGATGTCAAAGGGACAATGTTAGCCATACAGAAGATCTTTGAGTGAATCTTCACTTTATAATTAGTTAGGATTTTCTTAACAATGAAGGTTAGTTTGTCATCTGTTTTGGTCTCAATAACCATTCACACTGATTATGCATCTGTTCTTATCAAGGCACTGTTAGATGCTAAGGGTATGAAGAGATGTAGAGCCCCGACTCATTGGTGAGGCCCACAGAGATCATCATGCTTCAACCCTGTCTCCTTCTCCCACTGTTTCCCATTTCCCTGCTCACATCTGGTGCTCCAGCCATATGGAATGTTGGTAAACAATTAGAATACATTGTTCTTTTCCCTACTACATGCCTTCTATCATGCCATTCCTTTAGCATGCATGCCCTTCCTTGTTTCTTTGGCGGTTTTCTACACGTTCTCCAAGATCCGGCTTGTGGCTGGAAGGAACCCACCCACGTTCCCAGCTCCTTCCCCCTTGATCGTTTCCCCTGTAAAGGAGACAAACGAGCACTTCTGCAGTCTCCTTTGCTGCCATGGTTGACCATGTACTTAGTCCTAGCCAATGAGGCAAAGGGGATATCTATGTCTCTTGAGAAAGTTTTTGCTTTTTTAACAAAAGGGACAGACACAAGAGGAGAGCAGCTAGGGCTGCCTCTTCCCCTTTCTTCCTTTCTTGAACGTGGATGGACCCAAGGCTGGGACTATTCAAGTCATTTGGTGTCATGATAAAACATGCATGAAGGCAGGTGAAGCAGGCAGATGGAAAGAGCCTACTGGTAGCCAGCAGCTCCTGAGCCAGAGCCAATAACCACCTACCTCTGAGTTCCTTGTTATATGAAAGAAAAATAGACTTCTATTTGTTTAAACCAGGGACTGGTGAAGTATGGCCCCAGAATTGGTTGCCTTTTGTTTTTTTTCTATTATTTTCAGCCAAAGCATTCTTAATTGAAGCATGACTGAAGGGTCACCTCTTCTAGAATCTTCCCTTCAGTCCCCCATGCTACTAATGTATAATGTACATTTGTAGATTATTTTACTGCAGTTATACCACAGTGCTAGAATAGCAGCTTTCTCTCTTCTCCTATAGGCTGTGAGCCTGTGAGAGGGAGGCCTTTGTGTTATTCATGCTAAATTTTTAGTACCATTCCTGCCCCATGCTCAGTTCTCAGAAAATGATTTTTGAATGAAGGAAAGCCATAGTCTCCCCTCTGCAATGCACACTAGGGATTGCCTCTCCAACTACCAAGTCATCCTGCAGCTGCAGTATTCCTTCCAGCTTGCTGACTGCCTTGTGTGGCCACACTCCCTCCTCCTTTACTCCCCAAGGCACCACGATCATCAGGCTGTTGGGCATAGCCACGTACAGTGGAAGTCTGAGGGTAATGGATAAAAATTTTACCACAGCCCAGAACAGGAGCCAACTTAAAATGAAGTCTAATATTGGATATTACTGTCTGAAGTTTCTTAGTACCGTGTACTGTAGAGAATCTGGGGAAATCTCACACTGGTTGTCTTTGTCCTCAGGTCTTGGCCTGCTGCCATGTTGCTTGCTCTCCTTCTTTACCCAGAGATCTTTTCTTTTTTCTGCCCCCTCTGGCCCCTTCCAGAGTGTGCTACCTGTATTTCCCTACCTCACTACATAAATACATTAACCAATTTAACCCTTAAGCGTTTTCCAAACGGACTGGATTTATTTTTGAATATCAATGGTATCTTGCTAAACAAAAGTGTGATCTATCTCTGAGGACATTTGGCAGAAGGTTTGAAATTCATTTTTTTTCTACCTCTGCAGCATCAATTTCTTCGGCAGGTTTTACTGCACCCTATAATCTGTGGACTAGGGGTGGAATGGAGGTGGAGTGTTTCTTTTCCTTGCTGCAGATGGGAAAAAAAAATGAGACGATTTATCCTAGAAAAGAGTAAGCTAAGAAACAATTTAATAGTCTTCAAATAAAAATTTTATTAGTATCTTGAGTGAAGAGAGTGGTAACTCTGATAATCCCAAATTTATGAAGAGCATTGAAATGCCCATGTTTGCACACCTGACTTAGCTAATTTTATAATGAGTTTGCACCTGCTTGCTTTTTGAGACTATGCTAGCTGAGTCAGAAAAGGTGATGGTGCCATGGTAGTATGTAGGATGGCAGGGTCACTTAACATAGGATTTAAACAAAAATGTCATGGAGTGGACAATTCAGAACTAACTACCCATGAGGAGATATTCTGCAATAATTCTTCCGCCCAGAAAAAACGGAAGAGGGATGAGGGAGGTGAGAGGAGTGAGAAAGCATAGGGGATGAGCTGACCACTCTACCTCTTCAATGCTTATAGTGCTAAGATTTTCTGCCATCCCTGTTGAGGTTCTTTCCCTTTAAGTAAGAGTCACACAGCCTTTCCATGCCCGCTTGTGATGATCTGAGTTCATTCTGCTGAAACTATGGGTCTAGAAGCTGGTAGTAGAGTCTAGACTTGCACAGTCAACTTCAGCCGACACCAGTGTTCCCTGGAATAGCTTCCACCTAGTAACAGAGACCATGCTACTCTGTGCTTGACTTTCTTCTAACCTCTTCCCACATGTTGTTTTCCCAAGGATGGAATTAAATGAACACACAACTGGAGGGAGGAGGAAAGAAAGACCATTGTGTTGCCTCACAAGAAGAGCAATGATGAATACCAGGTTGCAGTGCCATTCAAGACTCCATCCCCTGCAACATACTCACTGCCTGTACCCCATGTGTCTACCTGTTTTAGGAATGAGTGATACAGGGTGTATCCAAAGTTCAGCTTAGCATGGGTCTGAAATCTACTCCATCCAAGACAGCAGATTTTCTAGATTCTAGAAGAATTAAAGAGATAAAAATTAGGTTTGCCTTGAGTGGAGGGAGGCAAGGGGATTAAGCACGTGGGTGGGGAGGAGGGAGTGAAGGAACCACATGACACATTATGATAAAGGCTATTGTCAAGGTCCTAGCTTTGGTTAGAGGCTCCCAGGTGTTTATGATATTATTAAAAATAACTATTTAACCAAATAGGCAAAATTAGGTTATAGATAAACCTGCAGTAATGCAAGTGCACCATAAATTAAGGATTATGATTGATCCATGGTTGCATTCCAATCTAAGGGAAGGAAACACCATTGATTGTGGTAGGTGATCCTCACGGTGAGTTTGAGGGATATGTATACAATGCAATTTCACTCAATCGTCATCAAGAGTCCACGGATTTGGAATTTACACCCATTTCACAGGGGAGAGAACTGAAGCTCAAAGAGATTAGATGATGCGTTCAAGGTCACGGAGTTAGAAAGTGGAGTCATCTGGTTTGTAACCTGGGTGTGACTCCCAAAGTCCATGCTCTGCCTGAGTTGTGCCACTCCACTGGCCAGTGGGCCCGTGGAGAGAGAGCTGGGTGAGACGGGGAGTGATCACTCCTCTCTCATGGGTCCCCGTCTGGTGCCAGTTTTGTGGGCAGTGTTTGTGCTCTTATAAAGATTAAAGATTCTTTAATAAGATGAAGCACAATTACAAGGATAATCGTGCTCCACACTGCAGACAGACTCGACACACCACATTTCCCAGAAATCTTGTTTTGAATAATAAAAATGTTTTTCCTAAGAACCAAATTTTGTAAGTTTTTAATATCAAGCAATATTAAAACCGTGCTACGCTGTTAGCCAAAATGTCAAAAACAACAACAGAAATAACAGCAATCCCTACAATAGACATAAGGCACTCTCAGGACTTGCTAGAAGAAAATATAGTGCCAAACAAGGCTGGGTACACAACCCAAGGTCATGTTACCTCTCTGCACAGGACTCACAATAGTGTCCTTTAAAATAACCAGTCTTGAGCCATTTTTGCATTACAATTTTTTTAATGTTTATTTAATTTCTGAGAGAGAGAGAGAGAAAGCACTCATGCAAGAGGGGGAGGGGCAGAGAGAGAGAGGCAGGGGACAGAGGATCTGAAATGGGCTCTGTGCTGACAGCAGAGAGCCTGGAACTCACAAACCATGAGATCATGACCTGAGCTGAAGTCAGACACTTAACTGACTGAGCCACCTAATTGTCCAGAGCCATTTCTGCATTTTGAATCAATTTAGTAGGTTTCAACCAGAATTTTTAAAAAATAATGGAAAATAGAGTTCACCTATATAGCGAGGGTGAGTATTGTTTTATAAGGCTTTGTTTCAGTCACATAGGGGTGTGTGTGTGTGTGTGTGTGTGTGTTTACACATGTGGGCATGTGTGCATGTATGGGCATTGAGTTGTGGACCTCTGACTGTGGGTAGTGGTTAAAAAGCTTGATGGCCCTTCCGCATGACACCCTCAGAGCACTGATGGACGCCTCTGAGGCACAAATGAGAAGGCAGGTGAGAATGGACCCAGATCTTCTGTGCGCAGGAACACAGGCTGGCTCACATAGAGGATTTAAATCCATGACCAGAGCTTTGCAGGGTTAGAATTAGATATTGAAGCAAATCGTGAATGTGTGCCATTTTCAAGATGGCACCTGGGTGTAATTTGGAACATGAATGGTCAGCTAGAGAGTTTGGCTGGACATGGCCATTTGGACCAAGTAATTGCATGAGTTATAAGACGGTAGAGAATTGCAGACCCTTAGAAATATTGTAGCCTAACAGCTACCTCACTGCCTTTAGGTGCATTGGGAAAGAATTTCTATTTATTATAAAAGGTGGTTATTTATTACTTCTTTTAAGAGTAATTCAAGACATGCATAATTATCTCCAAAATGCGAACAATAACAACAACAGCAATATCTCCCATGTTTATTGTCCACTAGGTGCAAGGCACCCATAGGTGCTCTGCCTGCATCATCTTTAATCCTCTCAGAAACCTTACAAGGCTGCCCTTACAGAAGTGTTACATATAAAAGGATGATAGCTATTTGTGGTTCCCAGTTGTTAACAGGAAGCTGGTTGCCCAAGTGCAGGGTTCACAGGATGCCATTAATTTGGTGACTTTATTTAGCCCGTCCTCAGCTTTGTGAGCTCAGATGCCTGCTTCTGACAGCAAACTGAGTAGGTCTCTGAGACACAGGTCATGCCATCCTAACTCACACAGAGGAGGTATGGATAACTGGAATGCCTATTGATTTAATATACGGTGGGAATAACTATGACACAGCCTGGACCACTGGAGGTAAGCATGAGCAGCCCATGGGAGCTCAAAACCCATTAGAAATCTGCTTGGTAGACAAGGCATTAGAGAATGGGATGAAAGGTGGTGAGCCGGGTTTAATGTTATCAGGTCAGGAACACCTGAAGCCTTTGGAGACGAAGGTTGGAGGTGAGGTTTGTCAATCGTTAACCTTCACCCAGGTGAGGTTCTCAGTGAGAAGGAGAACACACCCAAGGAGCTGTTTAGGGATCAAAGTAGTAGTCTGTGCTCCTGAAGTTCCCATGCCCTGAGCAAAAGACTTCAACTTGGGCTTGAATCCAATGTGCCGATTTTTGACAACTCCCCCCAAATTGAAGATGGGCAGGGCGACTCTCATGGTGGGGTGGACAGAGAGAAGGCAAAAGGCAGCCTACTGAATATGTAAGGCTCAAGAACTCCAGTGCTGGACGGGCTGATCAAAGAAAGCAAAAGAGCATGCCATGCATGAACATCGCCCCTGACTCCATGGCTCATCTCTTGAAACAGGAGGTCCAGCAGTTGACAGGCAGTCCTGAGTCTGATTAGTTCCTCCTCCTTTGGGGACAAAAGAGTAAAAGGGGGAGGGAAAGGAGGGAAAGATTGCAACTCTTCTCTACATTATTGTCTGCAAGTTGGGTGGAAGAAGTTCCTCATCTATGAGCCTGAGAAGGGAAATAACATTCATGGCCACAAAGGAGCTACATTGCCTTTGGCCTGGAATACTGGATGCCCTTGACCAAGTTGCTTTTTCCCCCTGAGTTGTTCTTAGATGACTCTGTGAGTTTGGCTTAGAACTCCATGAAGGTAGGGTAAGTGGGATTTGTTCACTGTCCTTAGCTCAGTGCTTAGCAGACCCAAACTGTGGATGGAGTACACAGATTTGCTTTCTCTCCTCTCTCCTTTTCCTTCTCCCATAGTATATAAGCCTGCTTCAGATTGACCACTGGTCCTTTAGCTCTGTTAATACCTTCAATCAGATTACTATGTTCATCATGATGACTTTGCACATCTCTGCTCCATACAATATATATCGATTTTGTTGTTTAGCTCATGGAGGACAATCTCATTTTCCTTCGTTGCTGATACCAAGTTCTTTAGTGGGACATTTCCCTGTAGATGTCAAGTGCTGGCCATCTCATTCCATTCTCCCGTCACTTGAGAGCAGAATCAAAGTTAAGATCCAAGGTCACAGAAAAAAAACCACAAGTTACTCGATGTGCTGTTTGAACCACTCCTGTTAGACATTAGTGTTTCAAGAGAACTCATCAGAGAAATCCAAGTGTTCCCAAAATTCCATATGTATTTCCACCTCCCGAGGCAGTCATCTTACCCAAGAGAGAAAGCTGTTTCCAATTTACACACGGTAAAGGGCACCTTCTGATATTTTCCCTTGGAGGCCCAGAGTTTAATCTTACCACTGGTTGAACACTTTTATTCCAGTGGCTCCTTTCCTTAAGTAAGGAATCAGCACTTCTTAGCTGGGTGAAATGCAGCTCTAGTGGGATTGCTGTAGAGGCAGCCCGGGGACAACCTGGGAAGTGAGATGCTGTTGCTGGGGAACAGAGACACCCAGTTGCACCCACTCCAGCCAGGAGACACGCTATCTGTTGTCCCTCACCCTCACGGAGCCAAGCCCCGCAGGCAGAAAGGCGGATTTCTCTAAGCCTCTTTCTTCCACTTCCTGTTCTTCCACTGCTTCCGTTGCCTTCCCACAACTAATCTGGGCTTTCCCCTTCCTTTTGTCTTCTCTTTTATGTTCTCAAATGACAGGATAACTTTCAAAGCCTTTCTTTCTTTCCTCACTCCATGCACACACCCCCTCAGCTACTCAAATGCACAGAGTTCACCCTCCAGCTAAGGAGACAGTGCAATTTTCCTAGCTGATTTGGCTCTCAGCTGCCTGGGACAGTTAATTTAATCTCTTGGTGCCTGTGTTTCCACGTCTGTAAAGAGAGGGTGATACGAATAGTGCTTAGCTCATAGGGTTATTACAGGAATTGAATGAGTTAATACATGTAAAATGCTTAGAAATGTGCTTATCACATATGAAAGTGTTTGTTGGGGAAAAAGCAAAACCCCAACATGTCATAAGTGGGCATGAATGGAGAAGAAAGTAAAAATGAGCCTCAGGACAGGGATCATATTCCACACCCTGTTCTCCTGATTGAGGATGGGGGTTTGGCTGCATTTGTATTTCTTTTCCTATAATACCCATATATTTAACCCTGATTCTGTTCTTTTTATGTAAACTGAGTTTAGTCCAGAAGTGTTTGCTCATTTCTGTTTTTTTTTTTTTTTTTTTTTCCATTTGTTCATACTTGCTACCATTTTCTTTTTGCAGAGTGAAAAACCTGGTCCTTTTTGTAAAAAGGTATCTCTGGGCAGTTTTTAAATAGTGTTTATATTAATGACTATTTATTTATGCTCATATGATCTAAAAGCCATACGACTGCCCATGCAGTCAAGTCCCAAGGTATGGGGAGAAAAAATGTTAGGAGAGCATAGAGAAGAAAAAAAGTACACATCACCAACCCACCAATACCCCCCCTTCCCCATTCACTCTTTAATTACAGAACTGTATTTATGTACACATTTAGATAATTACATGTTTATATGGCTTGTCTCCCCTAGATCATAAGCTAGTGTCTGTTCCATATTATGTACTCTCAGTGCTTACATCAGTGCTATACTTACCTATGGGTATATAAGTACAATTTGCTGACAAACTGAGCTTGTTTATGCAAATCAATATAAATGTACCATATATTAAGCTAGTTTTAAAAATATAGAGTCCATCAAATTTACAAGTCTTAAATGACAAAAATTAAAGGAAAGAATGAAAGAAAATGACAGTAGTTTGCATTTTTCTAATCACATTTTCTGCAGAAAGAGAGGCGATCTTAGGCATACTCTTATTCTCATTTGCACATGGAAGGGATATATATATATATATATATACACACACACATGGCATATATATGTGAGGCATATATACGTATGAGATATGAACATGTACACACATAGACACACACATATATATACACATACCTACCTAACGTGTGTATTAAGATTTTTGTTTTGTTGCATGACTTTTAGACATGCCCAAAGCTTGTATCATTTCCATATGAACAGACACATGTGTATCACAGAGGGTAGACTGTAGGTTGGGCTGTGTCTGTGCTGGGGAATCTCTATAGAAACCAGCTGGCTTGCCTAGGAAGAGGATTTTTGGTCTCACATTAACCATGTGACTTTTTACTTCTTTGTGCTGGAGGTCATGGTGGGAACTCTCAATGTAGGGTTATGGATGGCTCAGCTCAACCCATTTCTTGCCTTTGGGAAACAATTGTAAGCTCAAAGCCTATAGCTGGAAGGCAATTGGGTTATATTCATACAAGGACGGCCCAATTTCCTTCTGTGTGATCAGTTCTTTAGAAAGCCAAAAATAAGTTGCTATGCACCATCACCAAGCATGGGCAAATTGGTACAGAAGTTATAAAAGAACCTATCTCTTTAGTGACACTCATGTCCCACTTATTTTTTATAATTTAGTAATTTTTCATGATCTTTCATAATTTAGTAGGGCAGAAATTACCAAAAATTACTATCAAATAATCACTGACTCTCTTACAGAGGCAGATGGAAATTTTTTAATTTTTACCAGATATGGGGTTACAAATTGAGAAATTACCAAGGAACCAAGGGGAACCTATGTACTTGTTCCAAGCAGAGAGGTTATATTAAAATAATTTTGACATTTAAAAAAAAAGAGTGAGAGAATCAGTTACATGGCTGAATCAGATACATGGCTAAAGTCAAATAAGACATTCCCATGTCAGCACATGAAGCAGGATTCCACCTAGTTCTTACTCTCGAGGAGTCCATTAGAACTTACTGCATATTTTATAAGCGATTGAGCTATTAGGATTATTTTGAATAGTGAGGGTATCTGCCATTGAAGGTTATTAAAAAAATCCATATCTATATATAAATTAGCTAAGTGTGATATTAAAGTTGGTTTCTATGAACAAAATGTAAGAGTCAAGCTGAGAAGGACATGGAACATTGTGCCTGACCCATTTAATATGGAAACACACGAGAACGAGTTAGGCAATCCAAGCCACAAACAGTAGCTGAACATATTACCGATTTATTTCTGAGCAGAAAGGAGCAGTCTTTTGTGTAAACACTAACCCATAAGATGAGCGGATGAGAAAAATCACCTCTTGTGGAAAGAGCACTCACTCTGGGCAAGACTCAGTGCTCAGTGGTTTACCTCAATGACTTGCCAAATAATGAAACTACTGCTGATTATCAGTCCTAAAGGCCTGTTAGACACTTCTCTAAACTCCCAAGTAAATTTTTGTTGAGCAGCTCCTAGGTGTTAAGTGCTATGGGGGGTAAATAATTAAGCAGACAATGACTCAAACACTAATCCTGTCCCCAGCGAGCTTTCTATCAAGCCAATAGGAGGACCACACATCTGCTCAAGTAATTATAATTCAGGAAGGAAGTGGTCAATGTAATTAGGAGAAGTTATCATCTTTAAGTTTCATTGCTGTGGTGTTCGGAAGGAGGGATCATAATTTAACTGGGTTAAAGCATTGTGTCATCTAGGATTACCAAATTGATGGGGACTAGTTTGTTTTTGGATAAATCACTCCCACTGTCCTTTCTTTTCAGCAATAGTTTCTAAACATTTCTGATTGTACAGGCCACTCACAGATAACAATTTGAGTAGCAACTTCCAAGCATGTATATTTATATTTTGTTTTATATGTGGATGGCTAGGTGAACATATTATATACAAATTAGATAGTTTTAAAGGATGAGCTAAGTTTGAAATAAACAATATTTGAAAATATTTCATTTTTATTCATGGCATAAACTTTTAAAAATTCTATTTTAAAATTATTTTTTTAGAAGTTTTTTTGAGAGAGAGAGAGAGTGTGTGAGAGAACGGGGGAAGGACAGACTGGGAGGGGGAGAGAGAGAATCCCAAGTAGGCTCTGTGCTCTCAGAGCAGAGACCAATGCAGGGCTCGAATTCACGAACTGTGAGATCGTGACCTGAGCCGAAGTCGGACCCTTAACCGACTGAGCCACCCAGATGCCCCTTAACACTTCCATTTTTAATCAGTACAGTGTGGTTATTTTTGAAAATCGTAATTGAACATTTTGTGATACAGCAATTTGAAGGTCTGCTTCTAAGTTCAGTTTGCTTTGTCACTGGCTTTAATGGTCAACATAGTTGAAAAAGGCATTTCACAGACACAACATAAACGCAATAGATACACGTAGAGTGAATTAGATGTGTGATAGCAGACACATTTCGTATATCTGGAGGTCTTCTTGATGTTTCTAGTTTGGTGGGAATAACTTCTTATTCAATCCAATTAGATCATCCTTGTTCTTCCTGGGTGACATGGCTGCAGAAACCTTGTTCTCGGGACACAAATGTCAGCTCTGCCATTATCTGTTTGATTTTGCTTGCCTTTGTAAGATCTTCAATTAGAGGACTTTTTTTTTTTTTTTAAGTCATTTGTGTATTTTGTGTGGACTGCTTTACATAAAATTAGTTACTGTGATCTATGAATCCAGTTAACCGGGCATAAATAAATGGTCACGTGTTGCCAGATGCTGGAATAGCAAGAGAAGTGGGATGCCACAGTCGATGCCCCCAAGCCCTGAAGCCCCTGCTATGGGTAGAAATGTCCCCTATGGTAAGTGAGGCCTGGCCATCTGACATAACTTCGTAGTGTTGGTGCTTCTGTCAATCCTTCTATTGAATATTTGTAATGCATATTTCCCTTATTTTTAAGGTAATCAATTTTTTAAACGTTCTAATATTTTCTTCTCACACCCCAGTGATTGCATTGAGAATACTATTTGGTGCACGTTCATGCCCCACTTTGGAGATCTCCGAAGTCTGTCCTTTCCACAAGAGAGACAGGGGTCAGGGGAAGGGCTCGACATCCCAGAATGGAGCCTTGAAGTGGTGCCCTCTCCCTGGCAAATAGAATCCCACCTATTTACAAAGACCATTAGGTGGCAACTACAGCACTTTCTTTTTTCTTTGGGGACCCTTTGGACCAAATAATCATTTACTCCGTTCTGTTTTCCAAGTCTCTTTAAAGTGTTCTTAAACCTGTGCTGGTAGATTCATTACTTTGATGGATTAGAACTCTCTCCCCCCCCACATATCAATAGTACAACACCGAACATGAGGCTCCTGTTTGTTAACCATCAGCACTGGGAGCTTGATAAACAGTTTTAATACTAAATGCCAAATAACTGTGTTTGTAGATGTGTCAAAACAGATGGTCTGTGTTGTTCTTTTCTTACTTCTCAGACTCAAAATGAAACACTGCCCTCTCTAGGATTTCACTTATTCCAGGGACAGCCCCTGTGGCTTGGTCTCTGGGGGACTTGCTAATGCATCACGCCTGTTCTGCTCCTCCCAAGGCCAGAAAGCTGCTGCCTTTCATTATTTAATGCTTGCCTTTGACCAGCCTCTGGACTCCAGCCGTGTCCCTCAGCTCTCTTAACTCCATTAGGTAGTGTCTCACATTAGGCATTTCTATTGGCCTGAGAATATTTGTATGACATCGAAACCCCCAATTCAGCTCTGAGTTCCATTGGGTTAGTTGTTTGGCATCTTTTAAATGGGCTCAACACCTAGATCCATGGTTATTAACCTTTCTTGGGGCCATAAACTCCTTTGAGGATCTATGTAATGTTTAATCAGAAAAATGCTCAAACACATAAATTATGGATAGAATTTCAAAGGGGGGGTAGTTCATATCCCTTCTGAAGTTCATCTAAACTAGTACTTTTTTTAAAAAAAACTAAATTTCCTGAATTGATGTCTTACAAACCAATTCATAGTGGAACTGATTGGTTTAGTTTTTAAATTTTTATTGCGGATCTTTTTCAATGGGTTAGCTTTGAACAGTTATAAAATGTTTATGGTATGTCTATTTATATTGCCTTGAACAGTTAAGGACTATTCATTGTGGTATAATGTTTATCTTTAAAGACATAGTTACAAAGGTCCCTGCTTTATAATTTGGTTGTCACTGAAGGCTGTATACAGGCTGTTAGTTGTTTACCCAAAATCAAACTCTCCCCTTCTTCCTCACTAAGAGAACCCTGATTTTGTTGGGGGTGGCAATGTACCCAGCTGAAAATCTACATTTTCTAGCCTCCCTTGTGGACAGAGGTGGTCATATGGCTAGATTATTGCTGCCTATTCAGTTCCTTAAAAAGGCTGACTCAGCTGGAACTGCTCTTTTGCCTCCCCTTTCCCACTCTAATCTTTCTTTTTCTTGCCCAGAATACAGATGTTATGGCTGGAACGCCTGCAGCCATCTTATGGTCATGAGGCGACCTTGGGAATGAAAGCCATATTCTCTGTCACATGGCAGAACAGAGTTTGAAGGAGACTGAGAAATTTATAACCTTGCAGACTTTAACTAACTTTAGGCTTTCTTGCTTTGGACCTCTGATCTTCAAGTTACCTAAGAGAAAAAAAAAATCCTGACATTGGTCAAACAAACAAACAAACAAACAAATAAATGGCTATGTATGTGTACACACACACACACACACACACACACGTACACACCTACATATGCACATATACACATACCCATGCAGCTTAACACATTTCTTAACTAATATAGCCTCTTATAGATTTATTTTTTTTAATGTTATAAAAGTTAAGTAGCAAATTATCCCTCGTAAAAAACTAATGATTTCAGCAAATTCAGCAGTCTTCTCAAAATGAGTTAGCAAACAACCTATTCGTAGGGTATCACCAAATACATATATATTGGTGTATAGCATACAAATAATACATTTTTGCAAAAACTTCCAGTTTAGAAGTATTAATGGCCCTTGATGTCTCCTCCCAGTTCCTTTTCCTCCCAAATCTACTTCCCAAGAATAACCACTCATATCACCTTCCTATTGCTGTTATAACAAATTACCACAAACTTAGTGGCTAAAAAAAGAACCCCGCAAGTTTATTATTAGAGGCTGGAGATCCAATATGGGTCTTACTGGGTTATCATCAAGCTTCTGCAGGGCTGAGTTCCTTTTTGGAGATTCCAGGGGAAAATGAGTTTCCTTGCCTTTTCCAGCTCCTAGAGGCTGCCTGCTTTCCTTGGCTCCTGGGTACCTTCCATTGTCAGAGTCAGTGGTGGCTGACCAAGTCTTTCTCATATTACATCACTGTGACACTCCTCTGCTTTTCTCTGTCACTTGTAAAGACATGTGTGTGACTACATTGGGACCACCCGGATAATCCAGGATGTTCTCACCTCAAATACTTAATTCAGTCATACATGCAAAATTCCTTTTGTCATGGGGCTCTGGGAATTGAAATGTGGGCATATTTGAGAGCCATTCTTCTGCCTACCACACCACTGTGACAAGTTTAGTGCATCTCCATGAATACTTTAGAAAATGTATCCAATTATGCTTGCATTTTAATATATTTTATCAAAACGAGATTTCATACTAGTCTGCAAATTGCTTGTTTTCACTTAACAAACATATAAAATACAACTTTCCACATCAGAATTGATAGATCCAGTAAGCTGATGTTCTAAAGGAAAAAGCTTCCTTCTGAAATTTTGAGAAAATATATTTGTTTGTTTTTCTGTAGAAAAAAATAAGAAGGAAGAAAGAAAATTCTAGGCATCTATCCTAAGGCTAAGTGAAGTGAAAAATGAAAGCATGTGACTCTTTATCTGGGGGTCATGAGTTCGAGTCCCACATTGGGGGTAGAGATTACTTAAAAAAATGAAAGTAGGAATTTCAAGAGAAACATTCTCATCTATTTACATATTGCAGGTGAATGTGATATTTCAGGAGGCAGTTGATACCCAATTTCATTCAGCTTAGCTCTGTTGAAAACACTGGAAGTTGTCTGCAGTGTGTATTTGTGGTTATTTGATTGCTTAGCATCCATTCCCCTTACCAAAGGCATCTGAATTCCCTTGCAGAATCATCTCCCAGTGGATAAAGTTTTGGGAGATTAAAATAGGTGCTCTGCCCACCTCTCAGCCAAGGGTGGCCACGTGACCCAAGCCAAGCCAATCAAATGCTCCCTCTCCATAATATTAAATTTTGATCAGAGCATTATGAACTAAATGTTGTGTGCCAGTCTCCTCCCCACCACAATTCCCACCCCCCCCCCATTCATATGTTGAAGCCCTAACCCCTGATGTGATGGTATTTGGAGATTAGGGGCCTTTGGGAGGTGATTAGGTTTGGATGAGGTCATGAGAGTAGGGTCCTCACAGTGGGATTAGTGGCCTTATAAAAAGAGGAAGAGAGAGAGAGAGTCCCCCCCAGTTCCATGTCCATGTGCCAAGGAGAGGCTATGTGAGGGCCCAGCCAGGGCTGGAAGAAAGTTCTCACCAGGAACCAAATCTACCAGCACCTTGATCTTGGAACTTCCCAGTTTCCAGAAGTGTGAGAAATAAATGTCTGTTGTTTAAACTGCCCGGTCTATGGCATTTTGTTAGGGAAGCCAGAGCATACAAAGATAGAGAATGACAATGACACTGAAAATGGTTGACATTCACGCAACACGCTGTGACTCTAAAAAGATTAAAAACAGGAGTACTCAGTGAAATAGAAAACAAAATCCCTAAAAACAACACTGAAGCAGGTCTCCAGAATTAGATCAAAGGATGATGTTAAGAATGGTCAGTCCTACCTTGTAGTTGACAAGAGCTATTTGTTGAGATCTGTTTTTATCATTGAGGTAAAAAGGCCAGGGTAATCCTAGGGATTGCTTAGGTACTCCTGAGAACACCTTATCTTTGGTAACCTGCTATTATGATTTAGGGAGGTATGTTCCCCAGTGCACCGGAGGGGTGGTACCCACCTGCTTCTGGAATCTGTGGCCAGGCAAGCAGTGGATCACAGGTAGGCAGTATCTGAGCTGGGGGTTGAGCTGAGTTTCCCAGCAGGTGGGAAAAATCCCAGTAAGGGAGCATATATTCCTTAAAAATCGATGACTGAGAGACCAAAAAGGAAAAGCGATAGAATGCTTTACCTAATTAAGCAGTGATTTTATAGATCTTTGATAAAACAGCTCAAAAAGTAAATGCACTACATTCATCAGAGCTCTTGGTTGTAAATCCTGGAAACCCCACTTGACTTACTCTGGGCAGGGAAGAGGAGCAAGAAGAAAGATATTAGAGCTCGCAGAATAGAGAGAAAAGAGGGAGTGCCAACCCCCAGAGGCAGTGGAGGCCAAAGAGGGCAGTGGGGGCCTCAAGGATTCTACCCTTTGTATCACCTGTGTCTGCCACTTGGCCTCCATCTCGCAGACGTGCTTTCTCCGCATGCTGGAGTTACATGGCTGTTTCAGGCATCATCACCAGAAAAGAAAGGGCTCTGCCTTCTCTCCTAGCTCCACTTTGAAAATCCTGGAGAGGGTTGCTAATTGGTTTAGCTTCCATAGCCGCTTGGAGCCATCACGAAAGCCAGTGCATAATACATGATGATTAACCACATTCCTGCCCATATGACAGGAACAGAGAAGTCAGGGCTCTATAATTAGCAGTTCACACTAGAACCGCACGGTTGAAGTAGAGAAAGAGCAGTTTCCTCTACAAGGTGGGGGAGTTGTTTTCAGGAGAAACAAGAAGCAGTACCCGGTAGACAGAGATTCGACAAAACCTGTATACGGAGGCAAATATGCCAAGAAGTATATTTGAGTGTTCAGCAGGGTTTTCCGAAGAATCTGTATATCATTTGGCCTCAGAAACTAACATTCCATCAAAAGAGGATACAAATAAAATAGAATTTATTCAACAAATATTTGTATAGTTTAAAATGAGCAAAGATTGTTTATTCCTGAGTTTTGATCACTCTCTGGCTTTCTCAGGAGGGCGCTGACGTTTTCTTCCTCTCTGTTGACTATGGAGTCCCTTCTAAATTTGGCTTAACAATATCCCTGCTAGAGGGTTTTGTACTATGTGTGAGAGAGAAAGGAAGAACACCTCTACAATTGCCCCCATTGTGGATTTCTTTGTAAATTCTATTCTAGAGGGAATACTGCATGCATTACCAAAATAAAATGTAGGAGTCTGTAGAGCTACACTTTGAAAATGTTTAAAATATCAAGACGTGTGTGTGTGCGCATGCACACGCGTGCACGTGCACGTGTGTGTATTGTACCCATATATGTGAAAACTCTTCTGTAAAGTGAAAGATAAAGGGGGTTCAGTAACCTAATAGCTCAACAACTTTTAAAGAAAAAAACGTATCTATTAAATTTGACTTATAACATTTATTTCTCCTGCATCATGAAAACGTTGATTTCATTAATCATAGTAGTTGGCCAATGGTAGCAATTTCAAAACAATCCCTTGATAGTTGATAGCCCTGCCAACTATTTCTATAGTTATTAAAATATTCCTTTTCTTACAGTGCAAGTATGTATTACTGCATTTTTTTAAAGTTCAGTTTTCTCATTCTTTATAAACTAGTGAAAATAACTCTTTTTACTGCTCTTTGTATTTTACCATTACTACAAATGTGTATTACTCAGGCCTATCAACCAAAATTTTATTATTTCTCCTCCGTAAAGTTATTTTTGTAGCAAATAACACATGAGTATAGGCAGACAAACTTGTAAGGAAAACTCACCATCTTCGTTTAGGCTTCCCAAAGAGCAGACCTTGAGATAAGGACTGGGCTGCATATGGTTTGACGATCTCAGGAGCTCGTGGGATGGAGTGGGCAAAAGAAGAGAAGGAAAAGAGAAAAGTAAAAAATGCATGCATTAATGAACAAGCTACCACTTTGGGCAACTGGGGCTCACCTCCACTGGAGGTCCTCTGAGAAACTGTGTAGAACGTCTCAGAAGTCATCAATGTGGAAGAGTGGAGGAGTTGGAGCATTTGTCTCCTGACTCTGAAACCTCAGTGGTTAACGTTTGTCTTTGAAGGCATTAATCCCGCTACTTCCAGGCTATCCTAAGTGTGGGCTGAGAGGAGCCTAAGGCAGAGAAGCAGAGAGTTATGACACTCCAGGGAGAAGGCTGTCCAGTGCATGGAAATGTTTGCTACTGCTGCAGGGGGACAAAGAGGTGGACCAGGGACATGAGCTGCATGGTAGTGGTGATCACCACATTCACACTCCTTGCTCTGATTAGGCCCTCTTATACCTACCTCAAGTTTACAGTGTTACTGACTTTCAAGGTTATGCCTGTCTACAATCTCCAAAAAAAGAAAAGACTGAAAATAACAGAAGTAGTGGGACACTGCACAGTCTTCACTGCTGTACCTGGTCCCAGGGCCATGTGCAATACCCATCATCTCTCTCCTCTTCCACCTCTTCTAGATTTCCCTTACCCCTAGCTAGCAGTGACTAGTCTAAGTTGCTTACTCAGTGGGATGACCAGACCTTTATTTCTAAGTAACTGAGGCCTGGCTTCCTTGCTACTCTCAGGCTCTGGTTGCCTCAATTGCTCTTCTACTGTTATCACGGGCATAAAAGCACTAAGTGGTACCACAGTGAATCCCCCAAGTCCCAGACATCTTCCTCCCTGCCCCCTTGTATAGCAGCAACTCCAACTCCTCAATATATTCATAGTCAAGTATCCCCACTAGCTTAGTAATTCCTATTTTGCCTGTTGATCTATCAACATGAGGATCCCAAGGTCATCCAGTGGCAATGATTTAAATGCAGTGAAACCATGACTATATCCTTATTGGAAGTGTCCCCCTCTCTACACACATTTCCTGAGATCAAGGTCTTTGATGAGGAAGAGCCTAAATTTACGAGGATTAGAACCACAAATGTTCACTAATGGGTCACTGGGAGTTCAGTGCATGGAGCCATCCCTACTTGGATCCTTTAGCCACCATTCCTGTGTATTGTAGATACTGGAAACATGGCACACATAATGGCTACATATAGAGATCATTATTTTAACATATATGCCACATCCTTGAGAACAGTGTCCCAATCATGTGAGGTGTCATCCCTAGGCTGATGGCTATGCTGAATCTTTAAGAGGCTATTTAAATACTCTCTCAGGTCCTTTCAAAACCAGCAATCTTCTAATAAGCAGGCCAGAGTAGTATTTGCAAGGGTAGTAGTTTTTGCCTCAAAAATCCAAAGTAGCTCACCAAGTGCTGTGCCTCTTTCTTGGTGGTAATAGATGCAGTGCATCCTTTTAGATGAGATGTCTTAGACCTTTGGGCCCCTAAAGCCTTCCCTGATGTGGCAGGCTTCAGAAATGGATAGGGTTTATCTCTCAACCTCGGGAATGAAGTATTTTACTCCAGCAACCAGCATACTTGCTCCTTCCTAAAAGTTAAGTCCAATTATCATGCTCTCATTAATACGATGGGACACTGTGATATACAGAATGTGAAGATGATCAAGGTCCCTGTAGATGATATTGTAACAGAAAGGAGGAAAGTTAACATATCTCTAGGACCAGGTAGTGAATGATGAATAGAATGTATTCATAAACAACAGCCTTTGGCATTTAGCAGAAGGCTCTTGCTAAAGCAGTATCCATTCACAAGAGAAAGATAGCAATGTTCATTCATTGCCAGTATGGGTATCCTACTAAAGCAACCAGTCCTTGCTTTTCATGTGCCTTGGTTTTTTTACAGCGTGGTGGCCTTAGGGTAGTTGGTCTTTTTACATGGTAGCTCCAGTTTACAAAGGCAAACACTTCTGTGAACAAAGCAGAAGATGCATCACATTTTATGACTCAGACTTGGAGATCACACAGCCTCACTTTTGCACACTGTTGGTTAAAGCATGTAAAGTTGAGCTCAGATTCAAGGGGAGGGGAATTAGACTCCATCTCTTGGAACAGCAAGGTTGCATTGGAGAATAGCCATTGAGATGAGGGATATTGCTGCAGCCATATTTAGAAAATAAAATCTGTCACATCTCTCAAAGTATAACTCAGGCTATGCTGAGACCTGTCCCTAGTTTTGGGACTAGAGACAGTGAGGGGAGGTAGGGGCAGACATTGAGATAGACAGGCATAGTCTGGGAGACATCTGCTTCATTAAGGACTTTGTAGGGTCTCTAGGCAAGGGGATGCTGTTCTCTTTAACTAACAGAGTAAAGGATAGTTCTTGTAGCTTGGCTGGTTCAGGGAGACCTAGAGGTTTAAGGTTCTCTAGTGCATCTACCCCACAGGCCCTTATCTCAGTTTCCAGGGACCATTTCCTCCCTCCCAGGGCTTTGACTCTTCCCTAGGAGGCCTGCCGTTCCTGTGCCTTCAATCTCCTTTGCAGTTTGGTCATCCTTACAATTAACCCCTGGCCCAATTTTTCAGAACAGTCTGCTCTCTGGCTGCAGGAAATAGGGATCTCCAAGGAGGTTCTCTGGCTTTCATTCCATGTTCTGAATTGATAGTTGGATGATGTAAACCTATCATTCTCCTTCCTCAGTGCTTCTGGCCAGTGAACAAAAAGCCAGACACCCCTGCAATTCCTATGATTGCCACAACCCCATATCTTTCAGGTGTAGACTACTGCATGATCCAAGCTTCTCCTTTATCTCATCCCAGCACACAGTAGGTGAAAGCTTTGGTAATTGTGATTTTATGGAGTGCTAGGGTTTATCACCGCCTAACTTACCACCACCAGCAGAGGCTTTCTTACCTCCATACCATTGAGAATATACTTTCTAGGGTCACATACAGTACCAGTTGTCTTCCTTTGAGTTCCTCCAAAATCAGACCTTGAGACAAGGTCTTAGATACAAAGAATTTATTTTGGAGAGGATACCAGGAAGCATAACTGAGAGAGTGTGGAAAGTGAGAGAAGAAAAAGGCAAAAAAAAACCCCAATTAATAAATAGGTTACTCCTATGAACAATTTAGGTCCATCCCTTTGGGAACTTCTGAGGAACCATGATACCTCAGAACAGTTTCACCACAGTATAAGAAAGTTGGCTATTAACCCACTGATTTCTATTCGTTGTTTGGGAGGTGTTAAATCCCCAGCATTTCCAGGCTACCCAGGATACCTTAAGTGAACAAACTCTTGTGGTTCTGGAGAAAATCCTCAGCCAGAGAAGCAGGATGAGGCAAGAGCTTGAGCGGGAAGTTGTTAGCATGGCTTAGAAGATGCTGGTTCCTGCACCTGCAAAAGTGAGTCAAGGGGAGATGTGGCAGGGTATCAAGAGCGTCTGCTATACCTACTTTTCAGTAATTCATATGAGAAAATCAGAAGACGGTCTTTGTCGAATGCATGCATTTATCACACCTCCATCCCTTAGCCTCTCTAAAATGACTGAAAAGGAATATATTTTTTAAATTAAAGCCCTGAAGGATAAAGAAGACAGAAGAAGTAACAGCAGACAAGAGCTAGCAACAAAATGTTGGAAGACAGAAGGCAGATGGATGAGTGGTAACAAAGTTAACAGAGTAGCAGGAAAGTTTGCTTTGCTGTGGAAACCATCAAAAAGCAAATGCATCCCTGCTATAAAATCCTGCAAAGGGTCAGAAACTGAACTTTCCTCTGTAGGAAGCGGTATAGGGTGGGGCTGAAAAAAAGACTATGGTTGGACCTTCCAAATTTCTGTTCTCTCCTGTGCAGGCAGGGGCCAACACCATTACCGACCCAACTGGCAACTAGAGGTTTAATTTCTGGAGAAATGGAGCAGGAGAGTCTTCAGGCTGGATGATACCAGGTTTGGTAGAGGATAGAAGTAAAACTGAAAAAGGAGGGTTAGGTAAGGTCTACGTACCATGTACTGAATAGTGAGAACCACCCCCCACTCTCTCTGTCCCTCACAGTACCAGGGCACTGATAGCTAGATTTCTATTCACCACACAGGAGATTGGAAGATTCATGTCTGATGAAACCAACTGGTTGGAGAAAAGACTTTATGTACTTTTGAAAGTCTCCCATGGAAATGACCAGGTGCCTGACTGATAATTCTAGAGTAAACAGTAGCAATTGACAAGCACTGCAAATGAACGCAAAACTGTCGTCTGCTAATTTTAGTGCATTTATTTTTAATTTTTAAATTTTATTTATATCCAAGTTAGTTAACATATAGTGTAATAATGATTTCAGGAGTAGAATTTAGTGATTCATCACTTACATGTAACACCCAGTGCTCATCCCAGCAAGTGCCCTCCTTAATGTCCATCACCAATTTAGCCCATCCCCCCCCCCAACTCCTTCCTGCAACCCTCAGTTTGTTCTCTGTATTTAAGAGTCTCTAATGGTTTGCCTCCCTCTCTTTTTATCTTATTTTTCCTTCCCTTTCCTTATGTTTATCTGTTTTGCTTCTTAAATTCTACATATGAAAGAAATCATGATATTTATCTTTCTCTGACTTATTTTTTAATACAATATATTCTAGTTCCATCCACGTTATTGCAAATGGCAAAATTTCATTCTTTTTGATTACTGAGTAATATTCCATTGCATATATATTCCATATCTTCTTTATCTGTTAGTTGATGGACATTGGGCTCTTTCCATAACTTGGCTATTGTTGATAGTGCTGCTATAAACAGTGGGGTGTATGTGCACTCCTGTATTCTTTGAATAAATACCTCGTAGTGCAATTGCCGGGTCATAGGGAAATTCTATTTTTAATTTTTTGAGGAACCTCCATACTGTTTTCCAGAGTGGCTGCACCATTTTGCATTCCCACCAGCAGTGCAAATGTGTTCCGTTTCTCCACATCCTTGCCAACATCTGTTGTTTCCTGAGTCGTTTATTTTATTAGTGCTTCATTCTTAAATATGAAGTCAGTCAAGTATCACCTGACATGTGAGGAAAGTCTCTAACACTAACTATAGAGATTAAAACTAATAAGCAAACAAACGAACAAATGTAACAGAGTAAACAAAGACAATGCAGTAAAGAGAACATTTAAACACACTTGTTCCTAATGACCTTAGAAATGTAAGATAAAATAACTGCATTGATGAAATAAAAACACGACAAATAAAAAAAAAAAAAAGGAACATTTAGAGAACAAGAAGTAGCTCTTGGAAAACAAAAACAGAATTTCAGAAAAATTCAATAAAAGGGCTGGAAGATAAAGTTTCCAGGAAACAAAGCAAAGGACTAAGATATGGAAAAATAGGGGGTCAGGTAAATTAGAGGATCAAATCAGGGGACCCATCATTTACTAATAGGAGTTCAAGAAACAGAAAATGTAGAAGACAGGGAAGAAATCATGAAAGATGTGACTCAAGAAACCTTCCCAGAACCAAAGGATAAGAGTTTCTGGATCAAAAGACTCGTGATAAAAGTTTGAGTAATAAAAGATCAACTTCTGGTTCATAGTTGCTCTTTCCAATATTCATGTCCTCATAGAATTCTTGGCAACTCAGTATCTATGTGGGTATTTCTTCTAGAATCCTGGCCTTTCAGTACCTTCACCACCTTTCTTTCAATTATTTACCTAATTTCCACCATTTTCCAGCCACCTTCTTCTCTCTCATTGGATCTGAGATTTATCAAGCCCAATAACTGCATTGATTTTAACTTAATCTCAACTTCAAGCTTCCCACTTTCTGACCACCACTGCCTGTTTGTCCAGTTCACTCTCACTGGCATCCCAACTCCAAAAAATATTTCAAGACCTTTGTGACCTAAAATTGATTAATCTGATTCTATTACCTTTTCCTAGTCCTTCCTCCACCTCATGTCCTCATCCAGCTTAGGGTCTATGCTCTATCATTATAAATATTCCTTTGCATATTTTCAATTCTTTTGCTCCTCTCTCCTTCCATTGTGTTTTTCTCCCTCCTTTCCTCCCTCCTTTCCTTCCTTCCTTCCTTCCTTCCTTCCTTCCTTCCTTCTTGCCCTCTTGCCCTCCTTCCTTCCTCCCTCCCTTCCTTACTTCCTTCATTCCCTCTCTCTCCCTTTCTTTCTTTTTAAGATATTAAAAATCTTAATCTCTACAACCAACAAGGGGCTCGAACTACAACCCTGAGATCAGGAGTCACATGCTTTACCAACTGAGCCAGACAGGCACCAACCCCCATAATGTTTTCTTGATACAGATCCAATCCCAGTTTAATCCTACTCTCTGCCTCTTCTGTTCTCACATATGCATGCAATTTAACATGGGTGCAGGAAAATCCATATCTGTGTGAGGTGGTCCCTATAATTCAATGTTATTCACCTCCAGTGAGCCTTTTGTCCTACTCAGAAATCCTACCATATTTCTGTGTGTTCATTGTCCACTTTCCTCATTTATTTCCCCTCCCACTCTCCTTTTTTTTTAACCAAAAATTTTTTTTAAATATTTATTTTTGGAGAGACAGAGAGTGAGCAGGGGAGGGTAGAGAAAAGGAGACACAGAGTTTGAAGCAGGCCCTAGGCTCTGAGATGTCAGCACAGAGCCAGATGTGGGGCCCAAACTCACTAGCTGTGAGACCTGAGCGGAAGTCAGAGGCTTAACTGACTGAGCCACTCAGGTGCCCCTCCTCTCTCACTCTCCTAAATGACTATTAACATCTTCTCTCCTACCCTCATATAAAGTGAATGACCTTACTTCCCAAATCACTGAAAAAAACGAAAGCTATATTTCAGGTACTTTTAAGTACCTCTGCTCATTTTTGCCACCATATTCATTTGCATCTGTTGGTATACTCTGCCTGTATATAGACTGTCCAAGCTCTGACCTAAGATAATCCTTCCATGTTTACTCTAATGTTTATTTTTGAGAGAGAAAGAGCAGGGAGGAGGAGCAGAGAGAGAGGGAGACACAGAATCCAAAGCAGGCTCTAGGCTCCGTGCTGTCAGCACAGAGCCCCACAAGAGGCCTGAACTCACAAAACGCGGGTTCATAACCTGAGTGGAAGTCAAACACTTAATCGACTGAGCCACCCAGGCGCCCCACTCTATGTGCATTCTAGATTCCATTCATTTACTAGCATGTTCTAGCAATTGTCTCCTCTCTCTCCCATATCATCAATTTCCCCCCCTCTCTTGTATTGTTCTCACCAGTTAACAAATGCACTATAATGTCTCCCATTCAAAAAATTAAAACTTCTTCCTTATATCATATCTCTGCTTCCCTTTAGGACAAAATTTAGAGTTGTCTAAATTTACTGTCCACCCCAATCATATTTTAACTCTTGCAAGCAGATTTAATCAAAATCACTGATGACCTCCATGTCGCTAAAACCAAAGGTTAATTCTCAGTCTTTATCTTTACCAACTAGTCATCCATCACCCTTTCTTCTTGACACTATTTTCTGATTTTCTTTCTACCTCTCTGGCTACTCCTTCTCAATTTCCTTGATGGGTTCTTCCTCTGAAACCTGGTCTTTAATATACTGACATGCCCCAAATCTCAGTCCTCAGACCTCTTCTCTTTTTGGATTCCCCCTTTCCTTTGCTGATCTCACCAGTTTTGTCATTATTTATATGCTGATGACTTTAAAGCTTATATATCTAGCCTTGAACTCTCCTCTTACCTCCAGGTTCCTGTTCCCAGACATCTGGGTCTCCACCTGAGATCTTCACTCAGATGTCTACTAGGTATCTCAAATGGAGATGTCCAAAGCTGAGGTCTTGCTCTTCCTACAGACTTCTCCATTTTATTTTGATTATAAGTTTTAAATATTTATTTCTTTATTTTGAGGGAGAGAGAGAGAGAGAGAGAGAGAGAGAGAGAGAATCCCAAGCAGGCTCCGCACTGTCAGCACAGAGCCTGACTCGCGGCTCAATCTCACAAACCATGAGATCATGGCCTGAGCTGAAATCAAGAGTCAGACACTTAACCCACTGAGCCACCCAGGCTACCCCAGACTTCTCCATTTTATAAACAGCAGTTCCTTCCTTCCATTTGTTCAGGATAAAAACATTGCTGTCATATTTGACTCTACTCTTCCTTTATTCCACATACAATCATAAGCATATCCTGTTGACTGTACACTCAAAGCCTAACCAGAAACTGAACACTTTTCAACACTTCATACCACTAACGGGAACACCCCTAGTTGGGTACAAGCCCATTATTACTTGCCTGGTTTACTGCAGCAACCTCCCCACTGGTCTCCTTGCTTCTGCCCTTAGCCCACTCAGTCTATTCTCAACACAGCAGCCGGGATGATCCTTTAAACATATAATTCAGATCATGACATTTCTCTGCTCAAAACCCTTCATTGCCTCCCCAGCTTATTCAGGATAAAAGCCAAATCCTTATAAAAACCTCCAAAGCCTGATATGATCTGGCCACTGACTACCTCTTGCAGAGAGGTACTTCTTACCTCTCTCCTCTCGTGCTTGCAAATTCTGCCCCAGCCTCTTTGGGCCCTTGTTGTTCCTGCACCTCACCCCACAGACTCTTCACACTGGATGTCTAGTATCTGTCTAATACTCTTCCCTCAGTGGCCCACTCCCATACTTCCTTGAGCCCTTTTCTTGAACTTCAAGAAGAAAGATAAAATAACAATGACTTAAGAATTTTACTGGAAAAGATTTCCAATCTGTAAATCTCTACATATCTAGAATATCAGTCAAGTTTGAGGGTCAAAATGATATTTGAAGGCATGCAAAATTTCAACATATTTCCCTTCCATTTCTTTTTCAGGAAGCTCCTAGAGGATGTGCTCCACCAACATGACATAATAACCCAAGAAAGAGGAAATGGCATCAGACACAGAAGAGAGGCACCGGGAATTCCCAGTATAATGGTGATGGGAAGTCTCTTCTAAGAGGAGGAGAGAGGGCTCTGGCAGGAAAGTACCAATGTGGGACGAAATGGAACTGCAAGATTGTGTGTTGTATTTGAGCATAGTAAGAACAAGGGTGCAGCTTTGGATTTTGGGGATGACGCGTGTGAGTTACATGGGAAAACACATAGTTATCAACATGTCTCGACCATTCACAACAATATTTTCATAGTCATGAGAATGACTTAACCAAAAATTGTGTACTAAGTATATTGGAAAGATGTCAGAAGAGTATGTGGAAAAGAAGGGGTAGAAAAGAGCTAGAGCCTCAATTTCCAGATTTAGAAGTTAATATGTTACGTCTAAAGGTTTAAAAATTAAGATCTATCAATGGAGTCATGTTATTTAAGAATATAGAGGTATAGCTAGCTAAAAGATTTGGCTCCCTCTGGGAACAAAAATCAGGATTGAGAGGGAAGGGTTTTTCTTTCTAAAATTAGAAGCCTTGGGGCACCTGGTCGCTCAGTTGGTTGAGCTTCTGACTTTGGTTAGAAGTGATCTCACAGTCTGGTCAGTGAGTTAGAGCCCCGTGTCAGGCTCTGTGCTGACAGCTCAGAGCCTGGACCCTGTGTCAGATTCTGTGTCTCCCTCTCTGCCCCTCCCCAACTCACATCTCTGTCTCCCTCTCTCTCTCTTAAAAGTAAATAAACATTAAATTTTTTTAAAAAAAAATAAAAAGTAAATAAAATTAGAAGCCTTGTAATAATTCATTTTTAAAAACTAAGTTGTGATGGTCAATTTTATGTATAAACTTGACTGGTCATGGGGTGCCTAGATTAAACATTACTTCTGGATGTGTCTGTAAGGATGTTTCTGGATGAGATTAGCATTTAAATCAGTGGATTTAGTAAGGTAGATAGTCTTCCCTAATTTGGGTAAGTGTCATTCAATCCTTTTAGGTCCTGAATAAAAAAAGGCAAGGAAGAATTTACTCCTTTTCCTGTTTCACCACTTGAGCTGGGATACCTCATCGTCTCCTGCTCTCAGACTAGCTCAGTGCCTGTGGCTCTCAGAACTTCATATCTGGACTGAATCACACCGCTGGCTTTCCTCAGTCTCAACCTTGCAGACAGTAGATTGTGGGACTCCTCCACCTCTAAGCTAGCATGAACCAGTTCCTCATACCTACATATCTACACAATAAATCTACATATATTGCCTATATATATCCACTATTGGTTCTGTTTCTCTGGAGAAACCTAACTCTCTGTGAATTTTACATACAATAATAATTTCTCTCTGAAAATTAAAATAAAATAAAAATAAATTAAAATAAAATAAATAAGCCCTCTCCAAACACCCTCTTCTCCCCAATCATATGAGAATTATATAAATCATACTTAAAAAACCGGATACGTAAGTGGGATAAATTTCTCATAGAAACAAAGGAAATTACATTGGTGTGCTATAACCCTGTGACTATCTAATAACCTAGTCAGCTAACATTCCTCCTTTCTTCTGGGAAATTCATCCTCTTTGTTTTAGAGAATTTCTCCTTTCTCCACCCCAAATACTCATTTTTTTTTTTTTAATTTACCTATCTCGACATCCTACTTTATGTATACAGGGTCAGGTATAGGACTCAGTCAGGACAATCTGAGCCCTGTCCTGGAAGTTTTTGAATTGAATGGAGAAAGGAGGCTCTGTAAATGCCGTCCCAGAGCTGCCAGCAAGTATGTCTTTTTCTGTGTGAAAAATTCTGTTTAATATTTCTGGTTTACAGTGCTGCGTGTAAGGAGCTTGGAAGTCACCACTCTATCCTAACAACAGGTAAAAAGCTGAACAGACTGAAAAATCAAAACTCTCCTTGGATCTGTAAAAGAGGGGAGGGCACAGGGTACAGGGCAAACATTGCCCCCAAGATTGGAGAGTCCAATAAGTGATTACCCAGGGAGTCTCAGGTGACCAAAGCAGAGACTCTTGAGCAAAAAGTACTGTGGGAATCAGGGCCAACGTAGGAAACCCTTAACTGTGATTAATGAAGTTGCTCGAGGCTCAGAGTGGACAACACTGGGAGTTAAAAATGTCAAGGTGCCCAATCACAGTGGGCCCCTCATACTTCTGTGAGTTTTCCCTCCAGGAGTTCAACCAGCTTCTTATAGTAAATATTGGAGAACAATTCCTTCATGCTATTGGCATGGAGAGGACAAAAGAAACCATTTTGAAATATGCTGGATAACTCTATTCTTTTTTAATAAGGTCTGACCTCAGAAGAAACTAGTTAGCCAGAGCCAAGCCACTGGGGAATCATCAGAGGTTAACTAAGCTGGGAGAATGGAAACACACAATTCCTACTCACTATAGTTATCCTGTTCCACCCAAGGGGGAGAAAAAAACTGAAAAACAATTGTGATGTTCACAACCTGGAGGCACAGGCTCACTACCTACAAGACTGAGACCTAATCCTAAGAGTACAAATCATTTCCCCTCCCCCACACCTCACTGACACAGTGCTAAAGGCCTATTTATAGCAGCTCCTTTCACAGTACATTATGTTAGACTATCAAGAAAAAGTAACAAGACATATTAAAAACAAAATACAATTTGAAAAGAAAGAGCAAGCATCAGAACTGGGTATAGAAAGAGTGTTGGAATGATCGGATCAGGATTGTAAAACAACTATGATTAATATGCTAAGGGCTCTCTCAATAGAGTAGACAGCATGCAAGAACAGATGGACAGTGTAAGCAGAGAGAATGAAATCCTAAGAAAGAACCAAAAAGTGCTAGAAATTAGAAACAGTATAACAGAATAAAGAATGCCTTTCAAGAGCTTATTAGTAGACTGGACATGGTTGAGAAATGAATTTCTGAGCTCGAGGATATCTCAGTAGAAACATCAAAACCGAAAAGCAAAGAAACAGAGACAGAAAAAAACAGAACAGAGTATCTAAGGACTATGGGACAATTACAAAAGGTGTAACATATTCATAATGGTAATACCAGAAAGAGAAGAAAAAGAGAAATAACAGAAGAAATGTCTGAAACAAAAATCACTAAGAAGTTCCTCAAATTAATGTCAGACATCAAACCGCAGATCCAGGAAGCTCAGAGAATACCAAGCAGGATAACAAACAAACAAACAAACAAACAAAAACTACATCTAGAAATATCATTTCCAAGCTATAGAAAAATCAGAGGTTAAAAAAGAAATTCTGAAATAAGCCAGTTTGGGAAGAGGGGATCTTACCTATAAAGGAAAAGAATAAGAATTACATTCAACTTTTCAGAAGTCATGCAAACAGGAAGAGAGTGGAGTGAAATATTTAAAGTGTCATAAGAAAAAAGTACCAAACTAGAATTTTCTACCTTGTGAAATTATTGTTAAAAAATGAAGGAGTAATAAAGAGTTTTTCAGATAAACAAAATTGAGGAAATTTGTTGCCAGTAGACCTGCTTTGTAAGAAATGTTAAACATCCAATAAAGGACTGTTATCTAAAATATACAAAAAAACCCAAAAACCCTGTTATTTGTTTTCAACAATAAGAAAGCAAAAATCCTGATTAGACAATGGGGAAAAGATCTGAACAGACAACCTACCAAAAAAGATACGCAGAAGGCAAATAAGTATATGAAAGGACGCTCCACACCATAGGTCATCAGGGAACTGCAAATTAAAACAATAATGAGATACCACTACACACCAATGAGAATGGCCCAAACTGGCCACAGCAAACTGACAACATCAATTACTAGTGGGGATGTGGAGCTACAGGAACTCTCATTCCCTGTTGGTAGAAATGCAAAATGATAAAGTCAATTTGGAAGACAGTTTGGCTGTTGCTTACAAAATGAAACATACTTTTGTCATACAATCCAGCAATCATGCTTCTTTGATTTACACAAAAGAACTGAAAATTTATGTCTACACATCAACCTTCACACGGATGTTTATGGCAATTTTATTCATAATTACCCAAACTTGGAAGCAACCAAGATGATGCCTCAGTAGGTGGGTGGATAAATAAATTGTGGTACATCCAGAGAATGGAGTATTATTCAGGACTAAAAAGAAGAGACCAATCAGGTCATGAAAAGACTTGGAGGAACCTGAAATGCATATTGCTAAGTGAAAGGAGCCAATCTGAAAATGGTACATACCACATGATTCCAACTATCTGGCATTCTGGAAAAGGCAAAATTATGGAGACAGTGAAAAGATCAATGTTTGCTGGGGTGAAGGAGGTGAAGGAGGGCTGAATAGGCAGAGCACAGAAAATTTTTAGGGTACTAAAAGTAGTTTATTTTATACCATAATGGTGGATGTATGCCTTTATATGTGTCCAAATTCATAGAACACACGACACCAACATTGAACCCAAATGTAAACTGTGGACTTTGGGTGATTACGGTGTGTCAGCGTAAGTTCATCGCTTACAACGAATGTGCCACTCTGGGGGAGGGTGGAGGGGAAGGTATGCATGTGTGAGGACAGAGAGGATGTGGGAAATCTCTGTACCTTGCTCTTGATTTTGCTGTGAACACATACCTATTCTTAAGAAATATCTTGTTTGCAATAGGTAGTAGGCAACAATGACTGAGACATGCAGAGAAATCTGGGGAAGAGATGAAGAAAGAGCCATAGCGTGGGAGAGAAATAAAAGCCTGATAGCATTCAAGTTCTTGGTTCCAGTTGTCCCAGCTACTTCCCTGTGTTCCTAATTCACAAGCCAAAAAACCTTCCCTTTGCTCTGTTGTTAGCTGTTACAGTTTGGATTTACAGCAGTCTTCAAAAGCAACGGTAATATACATGTTACTCAGGCAGAGGTAGCACCATCAACAAACATTTATCGTTCCCTGACTAACTGAGGGGCACCGTGCTTGACACTGGGTCCACTCTCAAGGAATTTATGCAATCAGGACACAAAGACCAATAGAGTCCTGCAGAGCTTCAGTTGCGAGAGATCTGTGTAGGTAACAAGAGCATGCAGAGGGAGGTATAGTAATCCAAGAGTAGGGAACCAGGTCAGGAAAAAAGGTGGCTCCAGAAGGAAGAGGAGAAAAGTGGGAAGTATATTTTGGGCAGAGGTCGGTGAGAGCTGGGCTTGCAAACACAAATGCTCACTAGGGCCAGGCATAAAATGAGTCAGGTTGGAGGATTGTGGGGGACCTCGTTGCTCCTCTGCAAAGCGCTGCTGTGCCCAATAGATGTATGTTACCAGAGGACACCTCGGTGTTGTCCAATCTTCCAGTTTTTCAGGAAGAGTGAGGAATCTTCATTCTGTTAGGAAATGTATTACTTTTAAATGTTGACAACAATTTTTAAAAATTAAAACAGTATGTGAGCCCAACCTAATACATGTGTTGGCTGACTCTGGACTGTGGGTCTTCCATGAGAGACTGATGCTGTCAGCAAAGGCATCACGGGGGAGGCGTGATTGTAAAAAGGAGACATGGAGCAGATGGTTTGTATAGAAGAATAATAGGAGAGTTTGGGGGTTCAATGAGGCCTCAAGTCCTGTTAACAGGTTAGTCAAGAGGAACGTGTGCAGAACAATATTTTAGGAAGATATATTTGGTAGCTGGGTGAAGGATGAGTCAGACATGGGAAAGACTAGAATACTGTTTTATTTAAAGATTTGATTTCTGTGTTTTTTATTGTAAACTGGGGTCCAAGTTATTTCCATATGAAACAGCAAGGTTTTTGTCCTATGAGCCTGCAGTAAAAGTGATCTCTTTGTCACTTCCTGACAGCAGCATTGAAATGACAGGTGATTCTGTGAGGAGGTGGAGGGGAGGATTTACATTGTACAAAGTCTTCGAGTACAAGCTAATAAAATTCCCATCAGGTATTTCTACACTTTCCCCAAAGCCCCTCCTTGATCCCCAGCACTGAGTCTCCTCTCTCAAGTCTGTCCTCTTCCATCACTACCTGTACCTGGCTCCTCCCAAAGAGCGTTGCGGTAACACAACTGTCTATCACGGCACCCAGATCTTCCTTCCAAAGAGAATCTGTCATGAGCTGAGCTAGCCTGAAGCCCCTAGCTGCAGTACCTTTGGGATCCACCACAGGCATGCTTTCCACAGGTTGCTCTCAGCCAATAACTGAACGTGAGACCTTTCTAATGGCCAATATTTACTCTGGGGTCCTCCGCTGTGCTGGCTAAGATTTTCTTGGAGCTGCACTTCAGTTGATACCTCTTTCCCTTCCTTCCTCCCCATTTCCTTTCAGAGTCAGACATGCTTCTTGGTCTGAAGGTTTTCCCTACCTACCTCTGGTCCCTCACCCCTGTATCTTTTACAGTCTTTTCCTCCAATAAATCTTCTGGGCTTCTACTTCTATCTTGGCACTTGCTCCTCAGGGGAACAAACTGATGCACTTAGAACAAGAATTAGTCCAAGAAGGTAGATAGTAGTATGGTTTGGGGACAGAATCCCTCACTGCCTGGCTGGCAAGGAAGACCTCATCCTGTATGGAGTGTGGGGCACGGATCATCTCTGGCACAAGACGGTAGTCTGATTGCAAAAGCTTTCATTGGTATCAGGCCTATGAAAGTTATGAGGGGAACAATTCATACAAGGACAATGGACTTCTGGGCTTTGACAAAGTTTTCCTATACCCTGCAAAGGGATTATGAAAAATAAACAGGTAGACGCTATGTGTGAAAGACAAAAATAAAATAAATAAATAAATAAAATAAGGGGGAGGAGATACAAACACTTCCCTAAAGAGAAGTGGATGACGAATAGACCTGTAGAAAGATGCTCAGGATGGTGAGTTATTAGGAAAATGCAAATTAAAACCAGAATGAAACATAACTAACTATACACCTAATAGAATGGCTATGATTAAAAATACAGGTAACTCAAGGTCCTGGCAAAAATATGTAACTACTGTAACTCTTATAGACAGCTGATAGGGATGCAAAGCGGTACAGCCTCTTGGTTAAAGTTTGGCAGTTTTTTTTTTTAATAAACTTAAACATACAAATTATCATTTGACCCAGAAATCTCACTCCTAGCTACCTACTCAGGAGAAATGAAAACATAGCCTTTACATGAAGACCTAATATGTGAATGCAGTAGTTTTATTCATAATCACCAAAGACTGGAAAAACACAAATGTCCATCTGTTGGGGAATGACTAAGTAAATTGTGGTACATCCACACAATGGAATACTATTAACAACAAAAAAAAGAACAAGCCACTGATACGTACAACAACATGAATGAATCTCAAATACGTTATGGTAAGTGAAAAAAAAAAAAACCAGATGCAAAAAACCTCTTGAATAATTCCATGTATATGACATTTTGTAAAAGTCCCGGGGACAGACAGATCAGTGGTTTCCGTGACCTGGGGTTGGAGAGAAGATTGAATACAAAGTTACATGATGGGGAAGCTTTCGGGGGAGTGATGATAATAGCATGCATCTCAGTTGTAGTGGTTGTTACATGACTGTATACGTTTGTCAAGATTGATCCAAACATTCATCTAAATTTTACTATATGTAAGTTTTACTTTAAAAACCTGAATTAAAAAAAAAATAACACCTAAGTATGAAAGCCAAAGACTCTTTTTGGTAACTTACAAAGCAGCGCATGTCTTTGGCAGTAGAATGTGGACATAGCCGAAGAGTAAAGTCAGCAGTTAACAGAGTCACAGACCCACAGAGATAATTGAATGGTCAGGCAAAGCAGGTGTGTTATGCTGAGATCAGGGCTCTGGTTGAGAAAAGTTGGAACCCTTAGTCATGGAATGGGGACATTTGGTGACTGTCCCCCAAGATTATGGCTTTGCAAATTCCCTGAATTATCTGAGCTGCCAACATGCTCCACCTCTCCATATTGAGAGCTAGCTCTTTCCCCAGACAGGAAGATACTACAGAGGTCCCTTAATACAACAAGTGACCCCTTAGGACACAACCGCTTCTCATGCCAGGTGGAGAAATATGGTCAAGTGCCAGCGTCCCCCTGCTGAGATGTTCTGGGCATGATGAGAGAAGACAGTACATTCCAAAGGGGCTGGAGGCATTAGCCAGTATAGACTGACAGCAGCCAGGGGTATACTCATGGCATTTGATGATGAAGGTATTTGATCAAAGAGGCAAGAATGTAAGATTGGATAGGCAAGAGTTCATTGTCCTGGAGACAATTTAGCATCCTGGCAAGGACCCTGGGAGGTAAGGCAAATTTGTGACTGGACGGTTCTTTGAAACAGAGAAAGTGACGACCTTCCCAGAAAGTATTTACCATGGAAGAAGTAAATTTGCTCTGAATAAGTAAACAGACAAAATGACTCGGTTAGTTGATGTGACCAGAATTGGCATGACTGCCACATGAATGGAGGGGCCATCTAACCAAAGATGGCAGTCACATATGGGCCCAAGGGCATGAATTTCCCATAATATAGCTATCGCTGCTTCTGAATGTCCAAGCTTCCAGCAGCAGGTACCAGTGCTAAGCCTGCAATAAAGAACATCTCTTAAAAAGACCAAATTGCCGCTTGGTAGAAATACATAGGATCCTTTTGAGGACAGGGTCTGATTCAGTCTCACAGTATAGACAGCTATTCCAGTATGAGTTTGCATTTCCCGTCCACAGAGCCTCAGCCTGCACTACTATTTGGGAGCTTATGGGATGTCGGATTCACAGGCGTACATCCGTCACATTATAACATCCAACAGGACACCCACTTCACACTTAAGGAAGCCCATGACCATGGGTCCTGGTTGTACCAAATACCACATCATCCAGAAGCAGCCACCCCAAAGAACACTAACCTTTTAATGGCCCAACTTCCAGTGCCAGCAGGTATAATACTTTGTAAGAGAGGGTGTCATCCTCCTTCAGTGTATACACTGAATCGGAGACTTTTTATGGAACTGTGTCCCCAGTAGGAAAAATAGATGGTCCCAGGAACGAAGGAGTGGAAGCAGGAATACTTTTATTTCTACTATCATTTCTTAACATTGTATCATCCTTTCTAATAGCTCACAGGGATATTGATTTCCTGGCCCCTCCACGGTGGGCTCCACAGGGTTAGAACTCCTGGTCCCCAAAGGGGGTGCATTCTTGTCTGGGATGTGGCCAGAATTCCACTGAACACAAGTTAAGGCTGCTTCTGAGGCTCCTTGAGCTCTTTGTCACCAGGGACCAGCAAGTGAGAAGGGAAGTCACCTTCTTGGCAAGGGTAATTGATTCCATCAATAGGAGGAAGTAAGACCAGTATACATGATGGGCACGGGAGGAATACTTCTGGTAGGTACTCAGGGGATCCACTTGTGTGACTCTTAGTACTCCATTACCCAACTGTATTGTAAAAGGAGACGTACAACTGCCCTGGCCAGAGAAAGGCATGCTCAGACCTCGCAGTAATGTGGTCTGAGTCACATCCCCAGATAAGTCTCCAAGACTTGCAGAGGTACCAGCTGAGGATGAAGGGAATTTACAATGGATAACAGAGGAGGGGAAAATTGAACCCAATTGCAACCCCCCAACCAACTACAGTGATGGGGTCTGAGGTTCGTTATGCTGACCTCCCTCCTCTGAGTTTCTCCTCAGGAAGCAAAGTCCACAGTAACTGTAGAAGAGCTGCTGCCCGATCTTGCATGCAGAAGAGGGTCACACGGCTGAACTGCAGTGGTCATGGATTTGGTGGCCGCTCCCTCTCTCTCTCCAAGAGAGCTTGCTGCAAGAACTGTATGTAGTTAGGTGACAGTCTCTAGCTGCAGAACGTTCTGGATCCTGTGCAAGATTAACACACACTGTAATCATGTTCTCTTGAATGTGCATGGCAGGGGTACTATAGCTTGGCAGTTTCCACCCAACTCAGGGCCCTCTCACAGGGCCCTCTCACCCTCTCACAGGGCCATCTCTGCCCTGTGCCTCCCTGCTGGGCTGGCCGAGACTTTCTGAGAGCTGAAGCACAGTCCTAGGCTCTTCTCACCCAAGTCTCCTTCCTTTTCTCATTCCTCTCAGAGGTGTTAGACCTACATCACAGTCTTGAAGGCTCTCCCTGCCTTCAGGGAAAGCCTACTCCCTCTGTTCTGCAAGAGCAACATCATCATCAGGAGGGAGAAGTCTCTTTTGTTGGGCAAATGCCTGCACAGAAGCTGGACTTTAATGGGATCAAGCATGAGAAAGATGGTACTTCCCCCAATAAGCCTTCTATTTCTAATTCTGTTCCCCAGAAGGAGGACTGACAATCACTCTTTCTTATGCTACCAAAAGGAGGAACAAAAATTAATATTTTGCCATATTTCAACATTCAGAACACACAGGTATTAAAATTGAGGGGACAGACTTCATTTACACAAATGTAACCATTTATATTTTAGGGGAGCACCATCCCAAAAGTGAGTGCACATGTAGTGTATCTGCTGGAGAAATTTCCAAAAGTTCTTCAGTTTTTAATCTATTCTTTTAGATCTCATCAAGTTTTATTAATGTCCACACTCCTTATCTTAAAACACACAAGTCAATTTTTCTGTTCCACAACATGTTAAAAAAAATTCAAATTTCCATTGAATTGAAAAGGAAACTGCTGGCATTAAAAAAAAATAATCTGACAGCTTTAGAGGGGCTTGCACTATTATGTTTAATTGGTTTTGAGTGTTTTCAAAAAAATGTGTATTTATTTATTTTTGAGGGAGTGAGAAAGCGAGCCCGAGCCCGCATTCACCTGCATGCCTACAAGTGGGGGAGGGGCAGAGAGAGAGGGAGACACAATCCCAAGTAGGCTCTGAGCTGTCAATATAGAGCCTCACACAGGGCTCAAACTCACAAGCCCCGAGATCATAATCTGAGCAGAAACCAAGAGTCAGATGCTTAATCGACTGAGCCATCCAAGCGCCCCTTGAGTGTTTTCATGTCCCAACCAGATTTTATGCAAATAGAGAACAAGGTTTATGCTTTATATTTTATATATCCCTCTTAGGCCCTAGGTACTCTGCCTGTGCTTAACAAGTTCTCAATAAACAAGTGTTTTTCTCTCCCCATGTCCTCTCCTCTTTCAGCACCTCCCTAGGGTAATGGTCATTATTCCTTTCAGGGCCAAATCATTCCTTCTCTTGTTTTCCTTCTCCCAATATGCCTAAATATTTAACATGATTATTTTTCAGGGCGCCTACTTGGCTCAGTCGGTTAAGTGTCTGACTTTTGATTTCGACTCAGGTCATGATCTCATGATTGTGAGTTTCAGTCCTGTGTCAGGCTCTGTACTAGGTGCAGAACCTTCTTGGGATTCTCTCCCCGCCCTCTCTCTGTCCCTTCCCAGCTTGTGCATGCTCTCTCATAAATAAATAAATAAATAAATAAATAAATAAATAAATAAATAGTTTTTCCTTATAAAAACAAATGTGCTAATTGAAAATAGTGAAATCTACCCAACTATATATAAAGAAAGCATTAATAAAGTCTTCCCATCCCTTCCATTCATCTTTCCTGCCCCTGCCCCAAGGGTAAGCAATGGCCAACATTTTCGTGTACCCTGGTCCACATCTTTCCTCATGCTCATACAGAAATGTGAAAACAAGTGTACTAATGCGCAGTGTTTTTGTTTGACAAAGAAACAATCACACTTAAGCAACTTGTTTTTCTCATCTATCTCAGTGAGACTATGGCCCCTTAAAAAAAAATTGTATCATATTCCAAATTATTGGTAAAACCACAATTTATTCAGTTTGCTTATCTCTGAGTCCTAATGACATTGAGCATATTTTCATAATGTTATAAAACACATAGGGGTGCCTGGGTGGCTCGGTTGGTTAAGCATCCAACTCTGAATTTTGGTTCAAGTCATGATCTCATGGTTTGTAAGGTAGAGCCCTCGAATAGGCTCCATGCTGTTAGCATGGGATTCTCTTTCTCTCTCTCTCTCTGCTCGTCCCCCACATGCATGCACATACTCTCTCTCAAAATAAATAAATAAATTTAAAAAAAAAGATATATAGGGGTGCCTGGGTGGTTCAGTCGGTTAAGTGTCCAACTTTGGCTCAGGTCATGATCTCACGGTTCATGGGTTCGAGCCCCACGTCGGGCTGTGTGCTGACAAGTCAGAGCCTGGAACCTGCTTCGGATTCTGTGTCTCCCTCTCTCTCTGCTCCTCCCCCACTCATGCTCTTTCTCTCTCAAAAATAAATAAACATTAAAAAAAAAGACATATAGTCACTTGTCTCCTATGAATTGCATGTTCATATTCTTTATTTCTTATGTTTAAATCTCTAAGCATCAGAATCTTATTTTTGTGTAGTGCAAGCTAGGGGATTTACATCTGTGTTCTTCCCCTTTAGTACCATTAAAAAAACCCTCAAATATGTATAGAAGTATAGAAAATAATATTCAAAGCAAAAATGTCCTCTCTCAGACTTGTTACATTTTAATATTTTGATATATTTATTTAAGATTTCCTTATTTAACATATAAAGAAAGAAAGAATGGGGTGACAGTCTTCCATCTTCCCTCTTTCCAGAGATGTAATCACTCTTCAGAAGTTAGTGTGTTGGGGCACCTGGGTGGCTCAGTCGGTTAAGCATCAGACTATTGGTTGCAGCTAAGGTCATAAGCTCATGGCTTTGTGAGTTCGAACGCTGCTTCAGATTCTCTCTCTCCCCCTCTCACTCTCTCTCTCTCTCCCTCTGCCCCTCCACTGCTCACACTCTCTCTGTCCCTCTCAAAATAACTTAAAAAAAAAAAGTGGGTATGATTGCCATGTATGTGAACTTTTGTTACCTATACATGTATTCCTAAATAATATAAAATCTTTTCATGTGATTTTATACTTGTGTATATATATATATATATATATATATATATTATATTATATTATCATATAAATAGTTTTAAAACCAGTTTATAAAAAGGATTTTTTCTTAAAAAAGCATTTAACTTGATTTGAGATACATTATCAAACTATTTTAATCATAGTAGTTCTGTTAGCATCTTAGGTTTTCTTTGTTTACAATGGTATCACATGCAAATAAATATACTTTCGTCTTTTTTTTTACATAATATGAATACCGGTTGTTTTCTTTTCTGTTTAATTAGCTAAGTATTCCAAATAGTGTTGAATAATATTATTTACATTATGTGAAGAGCACAGTGTACAAGGATCACAAAATGTGGTTCCAGCCCAGCAATATCAGTTATCCCCTGGGAATTTGTTTGAAATATGACCTCTTGGGTCTCACCCCATCTTACTAAATTTGAAACTCTGGGAAAGGGACCCAGCAATTTGTGTACTCACAAGCCCTCTGGCACACAAAAGTTTGAGCACCACTGGTCTGAAGGGCAGTACAGGCTGTTTTATTTTTTTAAATCTCATTTAAAATTTTTTTAAAAATCTTCTTTTGATCTCAATTCTCCCACCAGCTATCACCTCATTTCCCTTTTATTTACAGAAAAAAACTTTTTTTTTAAAGTTTATTTGTTTTGAGAGAGAAATAGAGAACAAGTGAGGGAGGGGCAGAGAGAGAGAGGGAAAGAGAGAGAATCCCAAACAGGCTCCGTGCTGTCAGCGCAGAGCCTGACGTGGGGCTCAAACCCATGAACCGGGAGATCATGACCTCAGCCGAGATCAGCAGTCGGACACTTAATGGACTGAGTCACCCAGGCACCCCACACAGAAAAAAAAAACTTCTCAAAAGAGTTATGTTCATAGCCTCCATGTTTTCTCTTTCCACTCATTCTTCAAGCCACCTAGAAAGTGGTGGTTTTTTTTGTTTTTTTTTGTGCCTACACTCATTGAAACTGCTCTTGTCAAGTCTCTGTGATCTCCATGCTGCTAAATCTAACGGTTGTATTTCATATTTCAACTCAATTGACCCATCAGTAGCATTTGGCAGCGTTGATCACTCTTTCTGGATGTACTTTATTATTATTATTTTTTTAAGATATCACATTTTTAGGCTTTTCTCGTACTTCCTGGCTGTTCTGCATCAGTGTTGTTGTTGTTATTGTTAGCTTCTCTTTTACTGCCTGCCATTTATTTATTCATGTATGCATGTATGTGTGTATGTATGTATGTAATCTCTACACCCAACGTGGGGTTCGAAATTATGACCCCAAGATCAAGAGTTGCACACTTTTCCGGCTGAGCTAGTCAGGTGTCCTGCTACATGACCTTTAATGTTGGAGTGTTCAAGTGCTTAGCAACTGATCTTTTCCTATTTTCCTCACTCACTTCCTTGGTAGTCACATCTGCTCAATGCTTCAAATGCCGTCTTTGTTAGAGCTGCCCAATATAGTAAATATAAATACAAGATGGACACTGAAATTAGAATTTTAACAAATAATAGAATTAGAATTAAGCAACAAAGAATTTTTTAATATACATGTGTTTCAAATATTACATGGGACATGCAATTTTTATTATATTAATTATGTTAATATCATTAATTATTAACAATAGTTATAATAATGCATAATAGTTATATTAAGGGATTAATTACATGTCCCAAGAAATATTTAAGACATACATGTACTAAGAAATTGTTTGTTGTTTATCTGAAATTCAAATATCATTAGCTGCCTATGTTTTATCTGGAAATACTGATCTATGGGCCAAGAAACTCCAAAATTATCTCTCCTTCCCAGATCTTTCTTCAAAACTCCAGAAGTGGACAACAGTCTACACTACATCTCCACCTGGATATCCAGTAGACATTTCAAACTCAACATGACCCCAACTGTATTCCTGTATTCCCCATCTTCAGATCTGCTCTCACCATAGGCTTCCCCTATCCCACTTGGTGGCAATACCTTCTTTACAGTCTCTCTGGACGAACTCTTGGACCCATCATTTTCCTTTTCTCTTTCTCTTGCAACCCATATCCATTCAGTCAAGAAGTCCTGTTTGTTCCACCTACCAAAGGTATCCAGATTCCAACCATTTCTCACCGTCTTTACTCCACTGCCTTCCTGGTGCAAGCCACCATCATGTCCTACTTCCAGTAGCCTCCTAGCTGGTCTCCATTCTTTTCCCTTTTTCCTACTATAGTCTCTTCTTATTACAGAAACTACAAGGATTCTTTTAAAATGGAAGTCAGATGTTTCTCTACTGCTCACCCCTATCCAATAGCTCACCCCCATGAAGAATAGAAACCAAATTCTTCTCAATGGCCTACAAATCCTTTCTCTGCCATCATTTCCTATTGCCTTCCTTTTCATTTACACTCTTTTAACCATACTGACCTCTTGCTATCGTTCACGTGAGGCATAATCCCACCTGAGGACCTTTATACTGGGTGTTCTTTCTGCCTGGAGGGCTCTTTGCCCAGATATTATGTGGATAATTCTCTTACCTCCTTCAAGTCTTTGCTCAGGTGCCACCTTCTCAATGAAAGCTCAAACTGATCACTTTATTTAAATTTGTGATTCATTCAACTCTCTACACACCCACATATCTGACATCTTTTACTCTGCTTTATTTCCATAGTACTTATAATTTTAACTTATGCATTGTGTTTATTACTTGTTATCTGTCTCTTTTCTCTTACTGTTGCCCAGAATGGTCAAAGGAAGTCAAAGGAAGTTTTCGCTTTTGTTTTTAATTCTTTAAGTGGACTTGCCCAGTCTTCCTTACACCTACTTCCTTCCTACACACTTTCCATTTTTTTTTTGAAAGACAGACAGAGAGAGAGAGAGAGAGAGAGAGAGAACACATGCACATGTTAGTGGGACAGGGGCAGAGGGAGAGAGAGAGAGAGAGAGAGAGAGAGAGAATCTTAAGCAGGTTCCATGCCCAGCACAGAATTTGATGTGGGGCTCAATCTCACCACCATGAGATCATGACCTGAGCCAAAATCAAGAGTTGGACACTTAACCAACTGAATCACCCAGGCACCCCCTGACACACTTTTCTTGATAGTAATAAGACTTTAATTTAGCTTGGCCTCCCTTTCCAGCAAGATAATGCAATTCATTCAAGGAAATAAGGTGCTGACAGGTTTTTATATCAGGTGAGTATGCTGCATCTCCAAGGACCTCAAGATTAGGTGATGCCCAATACATTTGGCTCCAGCCAAACTAGCATGACTCCTATAGACATTTCTTCACAGAAACTTATATAAAATATGTTCCTCTGCAGAATTTGCTTCCAGTTGTAAAAGACCCTAACTGCCTAGCTACAGGTTTGTGTTAATAAAATATTTCAGCAAATTAATTATTATGAGGCAATGCTTTACAAAGTGCGTGGCACATGGTAGGTACTTAATAACTATGTTTAGACACTCACATTCTCTCTTCCTTAAAATGTACTACTTATTTAATCTAACATCTTTCTCCTAAGAGTTCGTGGCTCAAGAGATTAGAGTGGGAGAGAGCCAAAGCATAAGAGACTGTTAAAAACTGAGAACAAATTGAGGGTTGATGGGGGGTGGGAGGGAGGGCAGGGTGGGTGATGGGTATTGAGGAGGGCACCTTTTGGGATGAGCACTGGGTGTTGTATGGAAACCAATTTGACAGTAAATTTCATATATTAAAAAATAAAAAATTAAAAAAAAAAAAAAAGAGTTCGTGGCTCAGCATAGCTCAGGTGAGTTTATAACCATGACTCCATTAATTCAACTTATGAAGTCGAGAGTTACCAACTGCTATTACCCTCATTTTGTGGAATGGGAAATGGAGTTACATGTAAGACACGGTGATTTGTCCTAACTTCTCTGTATCACTGTTATAGGTTTTCTTTTCATCAAGTCTTGGTTTCTTAAAGCCAATATTTGGTTGCAGTTTCATGAGAGCCTTTAAGTGAAACTAGCTGTAAGAAATCAGCCTAGCAAAAATACTTTATATTTATTACACTTCCCTGGGACCCTTGAGTATTCAGCATCTCAGTACTCAAGAAACGAGCAGTAAATTCTGAGGTCCATTTCATGCTGAGGGAAATGATTGAAGTCATCAGTCATTAAAGGCGATGAAAGTGATAAATTCTGCCCCATGTTTCAACTGTTTATCATCACTGCCTATGCTCATTAATCAGCAAATTAGAAGATAGTGTCTATATTGATATTACTATTTATTCAAATCATTTTTTAACCACTTCCACAGACTTTTAATATAACAAAAGGAGATTTTTAAAAATTCCACTGAATTTATTAAAAAAAAGATAAATATAAATTCAATTCAACATGTTAGCAACCTCACAAATTACATGGGAGCTATGAATATCCATTCATTCCAGAGTTCCCAAACCTGGCCACATCTGAATCATCTGTTGATGAAGAAAGAAAGAAAGAAAAAAAGAAAGAAAGAAAGAAAGGGCCCAGTTCTCAAATATTTTGGATTCAGTAGGTTTGAGTTGATGGCTCAGGAATCAGTGTTTGAAAACCATCTCCCCTCTGACTCAGGGACAAGCAGGTTTGGGACCCACTGAGTTAAAATAGTGTTAGGATGAAAAAAGAGAGTCAGCCTGGAACTTCTCATCAACTCGCTGGTTATTAATGGGCCCAAGCTGGACAAACCAATTTCACTGGAAAGTCTTCATTCAGAATGTCAGATAACTTAACATATTAGATTTCCTTTACAAACCGCTGACCTATGCCATGTGAGGCCAGTGTGACAACTTTTGTAAATATGCAGGAAAAAGGCTGTATCAGACCCATATCTTTTGAAACGACCATCTTGCAGCTCCCTACCTATGAGCTCACAGGTGCCCTAGGTTTTGCCTTTCTCCCTACTAGTCATCTTCTTTCCCCAACCCTCCCTCATCTCCCCACCCCTCCCCCCAGCTCCCTGCCCCACCACCTGGCCCCAGAGCCTTCTACTTCTCAGAGTGAACTGAGCCCAAGTCTAAACTGAGAGGGCACGTGTGAAGTAACAGGCTTCAAGCAAACAAAGAACTCATGCAGGCCCTGAGTACCCAATTTATTTTAATAGAGTCTTTTTAAATAATCACCCCACAAAAGATCATATTTTTCTTTGCTGTCTTACTCCTTAATCCTTTCCCTCTACTTAATTTATACATTGAATCATTACTGTCTTCTGATAGCTATTCTATATTTATCATTATTAAACTCATTTTATTGATCTCATCCTTTGCTCTAATTTGTCATGATTTTATGAATTTTAATTCAATTCTTTTTGCATTTGTGATCCCTCCAGCATTATACTATCTTCACATTTTTATTAATATGGTCTCCAGTCTATCTTCTAAGCTGTTAGTTATTATTATGATGTGATGTTTATGAGACTATTTAAAAATATTATGCCACTGCAGCACCTTATTGGGGAAAAAAAAGTCTTACCTTGACATTAAGCCATTAATATTAACTTTTATGTTTAATTTTTTTGCCAGTTTAGCATTCATTTTACAGCAGAGTTCCTTGATTCACGTGTCTCTCATTTTTCTCTGAGTGTTGTGTAAAGACAAATGCTTTTCTAACACAGTGAAATAATACCATGAAGTGCCCACTTTGAGACTGTATTTCCTTTAGCTACAGAACTTGTCCGTCTAGCAAATAGATAAATTCTCAACCTTCTTCACCTACATTAGTTAAGGTAAAAAACAAAATTCAAGGCAACGTTAAAATAATATAAAGCCTTTGACATAAAACTACAAATTCTAGACATTTATAGGTAAAGCTTACACTACATCCTAAATTCATTCTGCAGAATCTAACTTCTAGTCAATACAGGATTTTCAAGTTTCCCCAAAGAGCTGCTCATCTTGGATACTTACTGTCCATAAAAGAAGTGTGTTAAGATAAATTAATGGATTAAGATATAGATATCCCAGAACTTTCTGGCAATTTCAGTCGAAATATTATATATCTACATAAAGATGATAAACCTCAGTAGTGACACTCTGCATTTGTTCGCACCTTGTAGTCGCAAATTTCAGCTCTTTCTAAAATCATTAAACTTCAGAATACTTGAGAAGCAAAGTTAAGCAAGGTTACTCTCGATTTCTGTATTAACAAACAGATGGGTGAGGAGTGTTTATACATCCCAAGGGTTTTAAACCTAGAGATCCAGCCCGCCTCTGTCTCTGGCACTGTTGTAAAGTTCTTTTTGCACTGCTCTCTCCTGGCAATCACAGGACTTGCTTCCAAACTGGCCTCTTGACATGGTGACCAGTTTTCAGGCTGAAGGCCTCATCATTCCCACTTGCCCAGTTTTGACCTTTTAATTCCCAGTGGCCTAAAATTCATGATTTAGAATTTCCCTCCGACTGGGCTTGTCAACTACTTCTGGTAATTGCATTTCTGGGTCCAGCCCCTAAGGCATTTCATCTCAGCAGGACCCGGGGTCTGGCACCTGGCTGTGTTTACCCTGGATCCTTCTGGCAAATCCAGATGGCATTCATGCAATCACAGCCTAATTGGCCTGAAATGAAAAATGTGGTTATTTCAAATCAATAAGTTTTGTCTGTACAGCTGAACCATGTGGTGCTGCCCCTAATGATTATAAGACCTTAAAGACATCCTCTCCCACACCTGTGAATGTGAAAAAAAAAAATGGCACTTTATGGTATATGTTTGATTTTCTAGAGTAGAAAAGGCTTGAACTGTCACTGAACTAAAAGGTACTTCAAAAGGCAATCTGTCTAAGGCTTTCAATTACTGGATAGGCTGTATGATGCAGACTTCTAAAGATGGCCTCCTGAATTCCTTTTGGTCTCATCAAATATTAGAGGCAGGAGGTAGGGACCTCAAAGAACATGTAATTGACCTTTTCATTTAACAGAAGAAGAAATCTAAGTCACAAAGAACCTAAGTTTTCTAGAGCTCAAACTAGAACTCCAGCCTTGATCTAATCTCTCTAGTACTCTGCTTGACCTTAGTATGAAAATGTTACTACTTTTCCAATGATGAGTAAAATGAGGCCATGATGCACTAGCAACAAAATACAAGCATTGTGTGGAAAATAATGTAGCATATGTTAGAAGGTTCTGGAATTCTTATGACTTGTACTCTAGTGGAATAAGACCATGACATTTTAAAATTGGGAAGAACACATTATCTTCTCCATTCTATCCTGCATAAGAAGGCAAGGGATATGGCTTATGTTTATATTAGCTCAGAGGTCACTAACCAGCTATTTGTTCTTAATTCTATCCAAAGAAGTTGCCACATTTGAAGGTCTCATGTGAATGTAGCTGAAATAACTAAATGGAAAAGTCCGGTTTGAAAATTCTCAAGTTCAGCCACTGGAATTTTATGTCATGGTTCCGGATAGTTTCATTCAACACCCTTAGCCAATAAAACCCTATCTATAAGGCATACTAAAGGAGTCCAAATTCATTTAAGAATTTTAGGCAAAGAGGATAAATCTCTACATTACAGATAAAAAGATGACAATACACACATAAATGTGGTCCTTCTGCAAATGGTCAAGCCTGGTGTTTGGTTTATGATTATAGATTGAGTGACAACCTTCTGACATTGTCTGTTAGGACAGCCACTACTGTATATTTGCCACTCTTCAGACACCTGGATCCAGTCCTCTGTGTTACTGGGTAGTTTCTTTGGATTGTTTCTCAACCAGCTATACTCGCTCTTAGATTAATCAAATCTCAGAGACCTCAGTGATGACGTAGGAATCATTGACTTCACCCAGGATGATCAGGTTGCAGCCACTTGCAGGTATGAGTATCCTAGGGAGGAAACTGAGGAGGCCTTTCTGGAGCCCTGAAATTGGGTACCTTGAGGGTTATGCTAGACCAGTGCTGTCCAACAAAAATATAAGAGTCCCTTATGTAACTTAAAATTTTCTGGTAGTAATACTTTACAAAAAAAGTACATAAGAAACACATGAAATTAATATTAATGATCTATTCTATTTAACGTGGTACAGTATATTCAAAACATTATCATTTCAACATGTGGCAGAACCACATTTTACGTACTCAATAGCCACATGTGGCTAGTGGCAGCCATAATGGAGAAAACAGTGCTAGATAGTTCTCTTGGCAAGTCACTTTCTTCCCTTAATCCTAGTAAGCTCCCACCCTTTACAATGAGCTTACCATGTTGGAAAAATCATGGCAAGTCAGGATTTCCCAACTGCATTAATCAAGGTTCTCCAGAAAAGCAGAACTCATAGGATGTGTGTGTACATATATATATATATATATATATATATATAATTACAGATATAAATGTGTGTGTGTGTGTGTGTGTGTGTGTGTAATTTTAAGGAATTGGTTCATACAATTATGGAGGCTGGCAAGTCTGAAATCTGCAGGGCAGGTCAGCAGACTAGAGACCCCAGGGAAGGGTTGATATTGAATCTTGAGTCTAAAGGCAGGCTGAAGGCAGAATTTGCTCCTCTTCTGGGAACTTCAGTCTTTTTCTCTTAAGGTCTTCAACTAATTGGACTCATCCCACTCATTAAGGAGGGTAATCTGCTTTACTCAAAGCCCACTGAGTTAAATGCTAATCACATCTAAAAACAAAAGCAAAACAAACACATAAAACCTTCACAGCAATATCTAGACTAGTGTCTGACCAAACATCTGGGAACCATAAGACAGCAAAGGTGACACATAAAATTAACCGCCACATCAACCAAACATATAATATATATTTAAATTATATATATATATATGTATATATATGTATGTATATATATAATATGTATATATGTATGTATAATATATAATATAATATATATGTATGTATATATATGTAGGTATATATATAATATGTATATATATATGTATATATATATATCGGTATCTATATAAAACATTTCATGACATCATGGGAGAGTACAGAAGATGGTTATTAATCTTTTTTCACGTTTTCTTTTATACAGAACTGATAAATACAGAAATCACATACTCTACTTGATTGCTTTTGCTGTCCTTCACAAGTTAAGATTTGGATAATAAATATTTTGGGGGTGAACTGGAGAAGGTTGAAGGCAGGCCCTCCCCTCCCACTTTGTAACCCGAAGGGAACAGATGTTTCTTTTGCCAACTCCCTGGGGCCGGGTGGCGTAAGGACATAGAAATCAGGCTCAGCCAATCAGGTGTTCCTCTGCAGATGCTGACTGCGGTGCGGGAGGATGGGAGATTGCTCAGGGAGCTGTGGTGGAGTCCAGAGCCCAAGGTGTGGGTGTGAATGTGCAGCGGTAGCAGCTCTCAATGCCAGTGATGTGCCATCACGGTCTGTTCCCATGATTGAGACTGGGTCTTGGCTGCACCTTGTGTTCTTGGCTTCTGCTCACCTTATAATGCTAGGAGCTAGCAAGTATCCTTCCCACAATTTCTTTTTTCTTCTAAAGTAGCCAGAGTTCATTTCTGTTGCTTACTACCAAGAACGTGGACATAGCATGGAATCCTAGCTATAGGAAGTGAGATATATGTGATACCTCAGATCAGAAATGAACCGTAGGGATCTCTACTGGCTCAACAGAATGGTTGTCAAATTATTTGGTCTCAGAACCTCTTTTGGAAGTCTCAGAACACTTCCAAAAATTAAGGACACCAAAGAGTTTTTGTTTATCTGCATTATGGCTATTGACATTTATCCTATTGGAAACTAAAACTGAAAGTTCAAAATGATCTATTCATTCAGTTAAAAATAAAATGGTAAACCTAATTACTTGTTAACATATATAATACTTTCAATGAAAAATGGCCTTTTTTCCAAAACAAAAAAGAATAATTGAGAAGAATGCCATTGTTTTAGATTTTTGCAAATCTCTGGCACAATAGAAGACAACAGGATTCTCAGATACACTTTTGTATTCCCTCTGTTGTATGTTCTTTCAGTTAAAATACGGAGAAAATCCAGCTTCACCCAGACGTATAACTGGAAAAGAGAAGAGGATGTGGATAGTCTTTTCACATAGTAATTGTGGATATTCTTCTTCGAGACCACACCAAAACTTAGCAGGTGGTAGTTCCTTTTTTTTAATGTAATTTTTTTAAACTTGTATTTATTTTTGAGAGAGAGAGAGACACAGAGCATGAGTTGGGGATGGGCAGAGAGAGAAAGAGAGAGAGAGAGAGACGCAGAATCTGAAGCAGGCTCCAGGCTCTGAGCTGTCAGTGCAGAGCCTGACGCCAGGCTCAAACCCACGAACCATGAAATCATGACCTAAGCTGAAGTCAGTTGTTCAACCGACTGAGCAACCCAGGTGCCCCGACAAGTGGCAGTTTCTTAAAGATTTGTTACATCATGGAATCTGAAACCATATCAATAAACATTTCCTGTTGTGTGGTAATACAACAGATTTTAAAATGATTTCTCAACAGGCATTGGTTATTCGGAGAATATTGGTTTACCGTGGTATGAAGAGCCTCCAAGTGTTGACATAATTCACTATAGGATATCAGAACCACATTCATTAATGTCACCACCAAACTCCTGTAAAAGATCTTTATGTATTAGGAAGTTGTCAGGCTGACAGTGGCAAATATAGATTTTCAAAATTCTGATTTTCACTTGAAAGCTCAAATTTTATCATTGGCAACAAAAACTCTGAGTTGTTTTCCTTCAAGTGACAGGATCATTTCATTCACTTTAAAAAAGGAATGTCTAAAAAAAGTAGGAATGTCTACCATAGGCAGAAATCGCAAAAACTATAGTTTGAGGATAATCTTTTCAGGTAAAAATGATGTTCTATGAAGAAAAAAAAAAAGCGGCCAGTTCAGCTGCATTTGAACATTTTGGTAGTTTGTATTTTGTTGTTGTTGTTGTTGTTGTTTTGTTTTTTTTTTGAGACAGTCATTGTACTTTGGAATGCAGCAGAAATGTCTTATGGGTATTTGCCACTTTAGGTACAATATTTTAAAAACCTGTATTTAAGAGTCTAGACTTAGTAAAATTGATAACTTTTGCTGCTTCCTCAAAGTCGTTTTTAAATGAAACTGGTGTTTTCTGCGCCTGCGAATGGGGGCACTAAAGGATGCAGTGACAGCCAGGACCGTCTAGAGTCACTGCCTTGACTCCTGCTGAGGCTCCACCTCCCATCACCTGGGCGCTGTCAGTGCCTACCCCAACACAGCGACAGAGGCAGACAACAGCGCTGACTTCATAGGCCCCCCAACTGTTCTCGGGGTCCCCCAGGACTCCGCGGACCACACTGGGAGACGCGCAGGGCCAATCCGTTAATGAGTGCCCAGGCCAACCAAATGAGAGGCTTTGTGTCTCTGTCATTGCAGAGGCAGGTGAAAATAAGACCTGTCTTCTTAGTTTACACTCTTTTGTTGTAATTGTATCTAAATAAAGAGCAAACTGTCCTGCTTTCTGGCAAGATCCTTTTCTATCGTACTCGAGGTATAGGCCAAACAGGATTTTTTTTTTTTTTTTTTTTTTTTTTTTTTTAAAGCTGGACTATCTGGGTCCTTAGCACCTTGTGACCAAACTGGCTATTTTGCCACTTTGACCTCTCAGACTGTGGCAGGTTGTGCCATAAAGTATCACTAAACTCATTTTAAGGTTTGCGGCTGGAGTGTCAGGAAAGGTTAATTGACTTGAGCCCCTGTAATGATCTGCGGCTCTGCTGGGTTAGATATCAGAGATTCCAGGAGGCGGTATCCCTGCAGCCTCTCCTGAAATCCAGCCTCCGTGGGTTCTGGCCCCTTGATTAAAGGCTTTTAATGTGCGGTTAAATAAGGCGCGATTGTGAGGGTAGAGACGACCTGTGTACACGAGCTAGCTTGAAATGATACCACAGAAAGGATCCTGGCCGGGCGGGGGGTGGGGGGGGGGGGGGAGGGGGGTGGTGCACGCTAGATCTTCTTGGGTTGGCACTAACAAGCAGGCCCCCAGAAAAGGCTCTCTTTGCAGTAATGATGTATTAGACCAGGGGCCATTTGTAGACCCTACCTCAGGTTTAGGGAGTTTATTACCGAGTATCCAAGAACCTACTTTTTTCTCCCAGGAAAAGACTGTCAAAGTTTGCCGACCGTGTCTGATAAAGACTGGAGTGAAAAAAAAAAAATAATAATAATAACCCAGTTTGAAAGGAAAAGTTAATTAGATAACAAATAGAGTAATCGCAGTTTTAAACATCCCCAATTAAAAATGTATGATATGGGGCGCCTGGGTGGCTTGGTCGGTTAAGCGTCCGACTTCGGCTCAGATCATGATCTCACGGTCCGTGAGTTCGAGCCCCGCGTCGGGCTCTGTGCTGACAGCTCAGAGCCTGGAGCCTGTTTCAGATTCTGTGTCTCCCTCTCTCTCTGCCCCTCCCCTGTTCATGCTCTGTCTCTCTCTGTCTCAAAAGTAAATAAACGTTAAAAAAATTTTTTAAAAAAAATGTATGATAAATAATTCTAAAGCGATATATCTGGTAGCCACATACCTAGCAAGTGATGTGGTTTGTATTTTTATTTTACAGAGTTAAAATGTGAAGGATTGGTGTATAGGAAAGGCTGGATACACAAATCCTTCAAAATACCTCTCACCCATGTGTGAGATGAATAACACACCATTACGTAGCAAAATTCCTGCATATCTTTTTTTAATAAAAAAATTAAAAAAAATTTTTTTTAAATTCCTATCTTGACTTGGGGATGTAATTCAAAGAATTAGAGTCCTTGGCCTGGCGCAGGGTCAAGGGCATGGGAAGGCCAAGTACTGGTAAGGTTTGGAGGTCATGAGAACCACCTTCGCTGCTGGTGGGGTAGGAGTAAGTCCAATATGGAAACACCTTGACAATATTAAAAATTTGAATATGCACATATCTTAAGACCTCAAAATCTCAATTCTAGAAACATTTCCTGGAGAAATCTTCACACATGTGCACAAGGGGATATATAGAAAAATAATCATTGCTATTATTTATAATATTATATATTATAATTATACATTATTTATAATTTATAGTCATTTATAATAGCAAACATGTAGAAAAAAAATCTAAATAGTCACCATTAAGAAATGGAGAAATAAAGTGTTGAATAACCAAGTACTAAAATATTAAATAGTTAAAAAGGGTAAACTACAGGTATATGTTGTGGATCTATCAACATAAATAAATTTTATAAATTTAACTGCGACTACCAAAACCACGCTACAAAAGGTACACATACATCATAATACCATTAATGTAAGAAGGTAAAATGAGCAGCAAACAGTATTTCCTGTGGATATATTTGTAAGAATTAACTGTACAAAAGAAAGGTGACATCATGGATGGGAAGCTGTGCCCCAATTTTAGGCTAGATTTTAATTTTTTTTTAACGTTTATTTATTTTTTGAGACAGAGAGAGACAGAGCATGAATGGGGGAGGGTCAGAGAGAGGGAGACACAGAATCCGAAACAGGCTCCAGGCTCTGAGCTGTCAGCACAGAGCCTAGGCTAGATTTTAGAGATTTTAGAGAGAGAAGAAGCAGGAACTGGATAGATGACTTAATTTTGTCTATAACATTTTATTCTTAATTTAAACGAATCAGGGGCACTTGGGTGGCTCAGTCAGTTAAGCGTCCAACTTTGGCTCAAGTCATGATCTCACGGTTCATGAGTTTAAGCCTGTGTCAGGCTCTGTGCTGAGGGCTCAGAGCCTGGAGCTGCTTCAGATTCTGTGTCTCCCTCTCTCTCTGCCCCTCCCCTGCTCAGTCTCTGTCTCTCAAAAATAAACATTAAAAGATTTTTTTAACGAATCAGAAGTAAATATGGCAAAATAATAACATTTATTAAATGCATAGTAGGTATGTGGTAATTTGATAGATCATTTCTATTTTTGTGTGTATAATTTTCATCATGAAACCACAAACAAATATATAAAAAGGGGAATGAGCCTGAGGGTCAGAGAGATCTAGGTCCTAATTTATGTCCTATTATACACTAGCTGTAGGTCTGCAGGCAGGTTATTCAATCTCACTAAACTGGTCCCCTCCCCCATATCTACCTACCTCTTGGGAATATTGTGAAATTTAATGGAGCTCACTTAAAGCATCTGGCATACAGCATACAAAACCAATGCTTAGGTCCCTTCCTCACAAAGTCCTGTTTGGTAACGTTGGTTCAAACTTGATGATTTTGTGTAAATTAGAAAAAGGCTCTACATGGGGACAGGGGTGTAGTGGGACAACATAGTCTTCCTATTTTCCTTATTCTGGCCTTCCTTTTCTCTTAACGCCCTACCTTGGTCATGTGTTTAAATGTGTATGTGCATACATATGCACCTAAACAGTAGTATACAAGTGCTTTAGAGTAGGGGTTAAGTTTTGGAAGGTGGGGAAGCTATTTAATATCATGTAATCCTGAAGCATCTCTAGACTTCTGGTTTCCAAAGACTTATATCACAGCGAAACTGGAAATCAGTGAAACTCTTCATGTTCAGTAAAGTGCTTGCTGGTTGAATTCTCATGGTGTATGCATTCATTTTTATGTAGGCTCTCACAGCAATATAATGAGGACAGTTTTGTATGGTCAGCTTTCAATTATCCTTGCTATGGAGATATTTCAGAGAGCCCAGGCAAATCCAGAAACTATCTGAATCAATAGTTTCATTTTTTTTCAATTGCCATTTGAACTAGCAGAAAAGATAATAGATTCAAGTGCATACTCCTTTTTGTTCTTTTTTTCATGCTAGAGAATATATTAAAGAAAAATGTAAAAGTCAAAATAGCAGCAGCAATAAAAGTTATAAAGAAGTGATTGAACAATTAACAGGTCCCTGTTACTTTGGGGATCTTGTAAAATTCCTACTGAAAATCAAGCTGACCAATATGGTTGTCTTCAATTCTACACTGTGTATCTCAAGACTGAATAAAGCTCAGAGCTTCTTATAACTAAGCTTAGTGAACAGAGGTGGAAGGCATGGAGAAAATAGGTGGGAAGGAGGCTGGATCACCAAGGACTGCCATGAATATTGTGCACTGCACAACTCCAGAGAGTGCCATTCATGTGAACAACCACGTGTTCATGCAGGGTCCTGAAAAGAGATATCAAAGTAAGGAACAGATAAGACCCCCTAATGGCACAGAAGAGTCTCTGGTCTCTACAAATGCCCCACAATCCAACTCTATAGGTAAAGCCCATTTTTACCTCACCACACAAATAAGTGACCCATACGTAGAATCAAAGCCCATAATGTAGATCACATATAGGACTATTTCAGTAGGATACCTCCCAAAAACATGGGAGTCAAGAGAATGAAGCTAATACAAACCAACATTTAATAAATAAGGGTCATTTCTGCAGATGTTACCCAAAAGATTGAAATTGGGTAGCAAATAGGTGTGATAAACAGCCAAATCTAATTTTAAAAGGAGATTTGTGTGTTGAGTAGTTTCCTGTATTTATAGTAGTTTCCTGTATTAGAAGTTGGTATTGGGATGAAAACATGTACCTAATGAAGAACCCCATCTTTCCATTAGTAGACACATCTGAGGGGTATGGTTGAATTTTTTTGTAGCTCTGAGAATGAGCTTACTAAGTGGATAGAGAAGAAAAAAATACTGTACAGAGTACCTTGAGTTTCATTGCTCTGGTTGGAATTGTAAAGTGAGTGAACCCCCAAGGGTCCTTCTCTTTATATATGAAACCAAAGGGGAATTCATGAGTTCTTTTTGGCTTTAAAGTTGTGTGATTCTATCAGCAATGATGGGTGATACATAAGAAAGAGGGGCAGAAAGAAATCATTCCTTCCCATGAATTAATGTTGTTCTTCTTTGTCACTGTATTTGCGTGTGGTTAAATTCTTTAATTTTGGTAGAACAAAATATTATTCCACATGCTTTGCTTCAAATCTGTAAGCAATAGAGGGCAGTTGTTTAAAAATGTGACTTGGAGATCAAGTTCTTGACCTAATATGGTCAAAATCTATTTTGAACTCCTTCATTTGAAAGTAACAACAACAGATTAAGGACAAGTTTACACTGCAAATTGAAAGTGGAAATGTGTTTTGACCAACATTTAATATTTTCCTCTTCAAGATTCAAGTTTGGTAAGTCATTAGAGGTTCAGTATTAAGATAATGTTACTGCCTTGTGCAGAAAAAATTAGTCTAGTCTATATAATGGAATAGTAAGCATTCAGAAAGCTCCACTGCTTGTTTTCATGGCACATTGATGGCTACTGGCTTGTGACTCATTAATAGGTCAAGTTCATTGTCAGTAACCACCATGTTATCCTAACCTTTACTGATGACCACAGACAAATGAACCAGAAGATAAGGTTCTTTCCTGGATCATTAAATTTTTCCATTTTGGAAAATTTATATCTTTCTGGATATAGCAAAGTAGCATTAAGCACTGTAATTTCTAGAGCTGAAGTAGAGATTTTATAGAAAGAAGCCAGAAGGCTGCCAATACAGTGGTAGGGTCATGGTGATGTCCTCACTGTCTCAAATCTGTAATCAGAGTTTCAGGTCTAGAATTGGTTCTATTTACATATCTAGATTTGATTGGGCTCAGGGTAACAGCAAATAACCAAACTCAAAAGGGATTGATATAAAAACCAATATTCCAATTTCTTAATTGTAGAGGTAAATATTACTATATCATGAACAGATTATTTGTACTCCATATTCAGGGGCTACTCTTTTAAAGAATTTCAATTTCTGGAAAGTTAAGTGAATTTTACCAAGATGCTCATTGTATCAGCCAGGGTCCAATCGAGAGAGAGAGAGAGAAAGAGAGAGAAGAGAAAACCCACAGTAATTCAAACATTAAATGCGAAGATTTATTAACTATCACAGCGAATTGGAGTTACAAGGAATTAGCTCAGAGAGAATATAAACAATTCTAAGGCATACAGGAATAGCAGATATAAGGAGCAGTCACTAACCTTGGGGCTGAGATAGAGCACCAAGGAAGACACAGACCTTATTGGAAAGGGTGCAGCCATGTCTCACTGGACGGCTCCACTTCTCACTGGAGAAGTCACTGAGATGTCTTGCGAGTAGAACTTGTTAGAAACGCCCTCTGGGGTGTTGGGGAAGCCATCCACAGGGAGGCACCACACCTTGGAATTTACCGTGAAGTCACTCAGGGAGGTGCAGGAAGAAGCTGTTGGCCAACTGGGTGCTGTTGGCTGCTGCATGCTGCTGAAGTTTGGCAGAGGGGAGGCCACACAGAGGGAAGTTATGTGGAGAAGAGAGCAGACCAGAACCCGGAAGAGAAACCACCTTCTTCCTCTGATGTTTCTCTTGGTAACTTCCACTGACATACTTACCATCATGCCAGATGGAAAAGGAAAAATATTTATAGGGTCCTTCTCCATTCTCATAGAGTAGGTAATTAAGGGTGGATTTAGAACTGAGAGGCAATAAATTGATAACTGGAACACTTACCAAGTCAGTCAGCATGAAATGAGTTCAAAGAAAGGTAGGCAGTTTTGAAAAATATGTCATTCAAGCCATGAAAAATCCAATATATTCTCTCAGTCCCCAAACAGTGCATACCTTTCTGCCTGAGAAAAATGTCTATGGATTCCAGATTCACAACTCTCGGGTAGTTATGGATAAACCCGATCCAACCATTGTCCTGTTTTCGAAATTCTATGATGGCCATCTTCTTGCCGTTTGGGCAGTGGGTAATACCACCAAACTCGCTTACAGTTTCCTCAGGTTTTTATCACTTTCATGGCATATGTCCCTCATATTATAATCGTATTACTTTGGTTAATCTTGGGTGTTCTCTCATTTCTTCAGCCATACATTATGATCTTTAGATGACAACTATAGATGGCTAACTCCTCCAGGCCAGCATCTCAGATCAGAGATTACCTTAGTTCCAAGTTATGAAATATCTCTCACTCCTGCTTCCTTCATGCCTACAGAATAAACTTTCATTCTTTCCAAACTGACCTGAGAGAGGTAACATCATTTATCTTCTTAGGCCTGTAAGTGTTTGATGTCAGGATGGACTAAAACACTTAGTTGCCTTCCCATCAACCTTTCTTATTCCCTGGAAATAAGCTTTGCAAAACAGAACGAATAAGACAAAAGGAATACATACTCATAAAGAAAAGTATTTACTAGCTGTGTACCTTCAGGTATGTTGTGCCTTGTTTTTTCATGATGCAAAATGTGGATACCAACCAATACCGACCATTTTTTAGGGTCATTGTGAAAATCAGTTGACATGTGCTAAAGCACTTAGGCGAGAGCCTGGTACACTTGTGAGTGATATGCATGATTTGACGTGCAAACTAAGAAATGACTGAAATTATGCTCATTTTGAAAGAAAAAGATCAGTGAGAATGAAGAATTTTAATAAATTTTTGAAATATAAAGAAGGCACTTACTGTTGGTCCTAGACTAAGTTTACTTCTTTCGACTGCAGTCAGATATGCTCTATTTATTAAGCATAGCCAGAACTTGTGAAAAGTTGTAAGATCTGTCCATTTAGGGCCTAAAATGCTTGAGGGAAACGCTGTCTCCAATGGGTTAATGATGGATTGCCATGCGTGGTGCAACATTGAGAGTCACTAGATGGCGCTGTAGAGCAATTCAGCTCTGTTTTGTTAAAGGTGATTTTAAATAGTATTTTAAAATTAGATTATTCTTAAACATTTTGCACAGGCACAGGTATTTAAGTGAACTGAAAATAACGTGGATATTTTCACCACGTCTTTTACTTTCAAACAGCTGGTGTGGCAAGAGGGACTGACCTTGAGAACAAGTGGACCAGCAGGACTAGCAGACATGTAGGGAGGTAACCGAACACAAACCAAGGTCAGACCAAGTCACTACTTGGGATCGCTAAATGATGCCAAGGCAACCATGGCTCAAGGTCAAACCTTCAAAGCTAGGGCCGGTGTCACCAAAATGAAAGTGTGAGCCAAAGAAACACTTGAAAAATAGTGCATTAAAAGAGTATGATTTGGTATTTTATTTGTATGTGAGGTTCCAACACTACACCTGATATTTTGCTAAATATCACACCAACAATGCTAAATTGAAATTACAATTTTTTCTAGTGTTACTTTGGATTAGCATTTCCACTTTGTAAAGGGCAGTTTTAAGGGATGTAAAGCAATGATATTTAAAAAAAAATTGTGTTTAGGATATAGCAGAGCATTTTTAAGGTGGTAGTGAGTCAAGTAGTGAGGCATGAAGTCAAGCAAGATAGGAGTTGGTTTTATATACAGATGTTAAGGAAGGCTATAAAGAAAGGAGAGAAGGTGCAGGCCATGTTTAGACATTTGACTCACACTACAGTGCAGTAAAACTAGTCGATTCAGCTCATTGCCTTCAATCTCCTCAATCAGTACAGCCTTGCCAATTTTTGAACCAGCCAGCGGAGAGCAAGAATGACTGGATGGCCGTGCTGCAATCCATTTATTGTACTACACAGAGCTATAGCCAGATATCAACTATGCCATAACACCGGAAAGGAGCAGATTGCACTTAACCTATAGATTAATGGCTTCTGATGGCGACTCAGACGGAAATCAGGGAAGGCAGCTGCTGTGGCTCAGACATTAGAAATGGCGGGAAAAGGAAACAATCTAACAGCCTTGGAATAAAGAAGAAGTGGAGATAGGAGATTTACAAGGTCAAGGAACGAAGAGGAAATATAAAGGAACTTATAAGGAAATTATTCTCTGGCGCCAGGAAATTAACTGCTGATTCTTGCCTCATAAGTTGGAGTCTTAAACAATCAAAGATGTCTGTGGTGTGTTGGGAGGAAAATCCGTTTGATTGTGTTGTAATTCAGAACGCTTGTTGACGCCCAATGTATGACGTTTCAGTAGTCTGGACCTTAGAACCTCATTGGTTTTAGTATGGTAATCTTTTTAGTTTCTATAAAAGTTCACCACAACTGAAACTTGATACTTCATTATCTTCAGATTAGTAGACATTCAGTTTGAGTAAAATCCTTATTGTAGAGATCTTCTTTCAATGCACCAAGGGCAAACATGTAATTCTTAGGTATTGCCTCAGCACTCAAGGTTCAATGATAACTCAGTTAAAAAAAAAATTCAGTTACTGAGTATAATGATGCAGAGAGATGTTTTTCTGTTGCGTCTGGCATGAGAATCCTATATTTGAGGAGATTTCACTGGGTAAGACTGGACATTTGCTTGGGAGGCTCCCTGTGGTGGGAGGTGAGGTGAGGTGAGGTGGGAATGAGCAGATTGGAAGGTGCTAGGGGAGAGAAGGAGATGCTGGTGAAGGGGCAAGAAGGAACACAATGCTCACCGCACCGTCTCCTGTGGCCCATGTTACTCAACACATCATATGCTTGGTGCAAGTGGGCCCAGACTTTTTAGGGAAAACCCTGAAGGGATTAGGGCTTGTGTCTAGCTTGCATGTTTGAATTTGGGGGCAAAGGCGGAAGCAGCAACCAGGAGGAAGTACGATGTTGAGACTGATGGTTTTTATTTACCGCAGTCATTTAGATTTGACACTGAGCTAGAGAGTGGCAGACCTATCGCACCACACTTACCTTAACAGAGTATAAAATTCAACTCTTATGCAACGAAATTAATGAACATGGAAGTTCCTTGCTTTTTTTAAAAAAATATATTTATTTATTTTGGGAAAGAGAGTAATAGAGCTCGAACACATGAACAGGGGAGGGGCAGAGGGAGAGAGAGAGACAGAGAGAGAAAATCCCAAGCAGGCTCTATGCTGTCAGTGCAGAACCCAACAATGCAGGTCTCGAACCCACAAACTGTGAGATCATGACCTCAGCTGAAATCAAGAGCTAGACGCTCAACTGACTGAGCCACCCAGGCAGCCTGGAAATTCCCTGTCTTTTAAGACTGAATAGTATTCCATTGTATACATACATCACGTTTTCTTTATCCATTCATCTGTCTGTGGATATTTGGGTTGTCTCCACATTTTCACTACTGTGAATAAGGCTGCAGTGAATATGGGATGGGTACTATCTCTGCAAGGCCATTAGGCAAACAACATAGATGAACCTTGAGGACATTATGCTAAGTTAAATAAGTCAATCACAGAACGACAAATACTACATGATTCCACTTATATGAGGTGCATAAAAGAGTATAAAGTTCATAGAATCAGAGTGACATGGTGGTCATCAGGGGCTGGGGAGAAGGGATGTGTGGAGTTACTAATCAA
>NC_064811.1:121324465-121402944 GCF_023721935.1 Panthera uncia
CCATTGTTCTGTGATTATCTGCTGACACCTTAGTCTCCATTGTCAGCCCGTCTGACACTCTGTGTTACTCATCTTCGTATCCCCAGCCCCCCGCACATGGCCTGCACTTGATAGGCATTTACTTAAAGGCTGGCTGAAGGAGTAAATGAGTGCTGAGGGCGTCCTCAGCATATCTAAAATTGAACACCATAAACTTCCCTCTTTCATCGGGTGGATGTCGGTTATATTATTTGCTCAGGCTTCCTAAATACCAATCTTTTTTTTTTCTTATTTTTAAACCTCTTTGGCCTCCGTACAAACAATCTCTAAATCTTTCTGATTCTTCCTTTTGCTTCCATCTACTCTCGTCAACATCCCTGTCTCTATCACCCTGTATCAGGTGCCCCTTATTCTATTTCTGGATAATGACCACAAACACCATCCCATCTGCCCCTTCCACTTTCAATACCTTTCTTCAAGCGATCCTTCCTGCTTGGAATGTTCTGTTACCCCTCTCTATCCAAACCCCACCTCACCTCTAAGAGCAACCATCTCTTCTTGCTTCTAGTTGAACTACCCCTCTCTGCTCTAAGTTCTGGTAGCCTGGCTTTATCTCCTTTCCGACAACAGCTTGCATTTACTTCTGTGCATCCCTGTGCTAGCACATCTGGTCCTTGCAACATTCTTGTGAAGAATCTAACAGTGTGCCCATTGTACAGATGGGAGACATGAAGCTCACCAACATTAATTAACCTAAGGTGACAAAACTGGCTGTCTGCCTCCAGAGCTCTTTCTTCTCCATCTTACTGCCTCACCCCCAGTAAAACATTAACCTTCTAGAAGTGAGAAGAGATCCTGCTGATTCTTTGTTGCATCACAGATGGTCTTAGGTATTGCTTTGCAAATAATAAGCATTCAAATAGCAATTAGCTTTAATGGCCTCTTTGTCTGTATTGTTCTTTAATAGGGAGAATGGAGGAGAGGATAATTGGATAGAAAAAGGAGCACTATGCCATCCTTTTTTTTTTTTTTTTTTTTATGGAACAAAGTGAACCATAGTCTGGAGAGTGAAGCAAAAGTCACCAAGCCTGCTAAATGTACAGAAATGCCCATTGAGTCCCCATTTCTTAAGGAAATTAAAGTAGAGTTTGAAGAAAATGAGAATCTTTCTCTTTTCTTACACACGTTGTCCCAGCACTCCAGAAATCTGTAGGCTTAAAAAAATTATCTAGGTAAATATTAAAATGCTCACTACAATAATGACACTAGAATAGCCAATATCTATGTAAAAACACTAGTCCATTTCAATGGAAATTCATGACCAGGGCATGAATTTATGAGTGACCGAAGGCACTTGCTCTATTTCTAGAGACTGAGCCTGGCAGAATGTCCACCTGTCAGCTGCAGTTAAGGTCCCGGAGGCAGGACTGGCATAGTGAGCTCTGTTGCCCTGCTGGTCCCTCCTTTCTGAGGACTCAATGGGCATTTGCCAAAACCGTTTTAAGGCTGACTCCTAAACCAGTAGTGACGCAAGATCATGTCCGTGCAGGTAGTGTTTATACGCCAGTCCGTAATTATGTGCCATACCGCGTCATCTCAAGGTGTTCTCAGAGTACCTCATTCTTCTACCTTTATGGCTAAAATAAAACTTTAAAAATATGCGTAATTCTCAACCTGGAAGAAATCTAAGAGATTATTCAATTCAAGCCTCTTATTTTATACCTGAGGTGACCCAGAGAAGTTAAGTGATTTGCAGAAGAACAAGCTTCTAATTTGTAACCGTAGAACCCACCAGGAGACTGATCCCGTATTTCCTAATATAATCATTCTAGTCAGGGCCATGGGATGTTAATGTAAGGATTTAGTCATGTTATATCAGGTGCAGCTAAATTGCTAGTGTGAAATGACTGGAGCAGATTCAAGCAAAAACCCAATGTTTTCTCACTTTTCTGGTGTACCTAGCTTGGTTTTCTTCATGCTGGAATGGGGATTGGACTCCAGAGGAGCCTGGGATGAGCTCTGTCTTGCTCCTGCTTTGGTCCTTGTTTTTCCTCTTGCTCTCTCGTGATCACTCTCTCTCTCTCACCTGTCAGGGGCCACATGGCACAGGGGCCCCTCCTGTCTGCATAGGCTCTGTTATCTCCATAGCTCTGCCAGCTTCTGTTTCCCCAAACAAAATGTGTTTTAAGCCCTTCCCACGCTAAGGGCTAACTGCTTATTATTTATTCTTCGGTGAAACCTCAGGAGAACTTTGGGATACGGGTACAAGAATTACAGTTATCTTTATTTTGTAGATCAGGTTCCAGAGGTAGTGGGTGGCAAAGCTGTGATAAGGAGCCCTGTCTACCACAGCCTGAAAGCTGTGTGATCTTTGACAAGTTATGTAAATGCTGTGACTCCTTTTCCCCACCTCTAAAACGGGATGATAATGAGACGGACCTCATAGTGTCATTGTGAGTATTAATGAGGTAATTAACTAACCAGTTTAGTAGACCAATTCCTGTACTACATAATCACCGTGTAAATGTGTTATTATTTGTATTTACTATTGTTTCCCCTCAGCTGCACTGCTTCTTACCTGTCTTGCTCATGGTACGACACAGCCTGACCCCACATCATGACCTCTTTGCTCAACCACCTTCCTTGGTTTCAACCTGTGCTGCCTGATATGGTAGCAACTCAGAAGCTATGGTTTCTGAGTACTTTCTTTTCTTTTTCTTTTTTGTTTCCTGAGTATTTTAAATGTGGGTAGTCTGGACTGAGATATGCTGGAAGTGTAAAATATATACTGCATAGCAAATACTGTGCAAAAAGAAAGCAAAATACCTTGCTAATGCTTTTTTATGTGATTGCATGTGAAATGATAATGTTTTCAAAATAATGAGTTAGATCAATGTATTATTAGAATAAATTGCACTTGTTTCTTTACTTTAAAAAAAAAAAGATAATTAGAGGGGTGCTGGGTGGCTCAGTCGGTTAAGAGTCTGACTCTTGATCGTGGCTCAGTTCATGATCTCATGGTTCATGGGATTGAGCCCCACGTCTGCAGAGCCTGCTTGGGATTCTCTCTCTCCCTCTCTCTCTGCCCCTCCCCTGCTTGTGACTTTCTCTCTCTCTCTCTCTCTCTCTCTCAAAATAAACAGTTTTTTAAAATGACAATTAGAAGAATTTAAATTACATATGTGGCTTGCATTATGTTTCTTTCTTTTAAAATATAATTTATTGTCAAACTGGCTAATGTACAGTGTGTAAAGTGTGCTCTTGGTTTCAGGGGTAGATTCCTGTGGTCCATCGCTTACATACAACACCCAGTGCTCATCCCAACAAGTGTCCTCCTCAATGCCCGTCACACATTTTCTCCACTCCCCTGCCCCCATCAACCCTCAGTTTGTTCTCTATATTTAAGAGTCTCTTATGGATTTGTCTCTCTCTGTTTGAAACTATTTTTTCCCCTTTCCCTTCCCCCACAGTCTTCTGTTAAGTTTCTCAAGTTCCACATATGAGTGAAAACATAATAATCTGTCCTTCCCTGACTGACTTATTTCACTCAGCATAATACCCTCCAGTTCCATTTATGTTGTTGCAAATGGCAAGATTTCATTCTTTCTCATTGCCAAGTAGTATTCCATTGTATATATAAACCACATCTTCTTTATCCATTCATCAGTTGATGACATTTGGGCTCTTCCCATGATTTGGTTCTTGTTGAAAGTGCTGCTATAAACACTGGGGTCCATGTGCCCCTGTGAATGCTTGCATTATGTTTCTATTGGCCAGTGCTGATATAGAGAAACCTTCTATGTTCTCTGTGAGATTCTCAGGAGAGGATGTGGTTCAGCCTTGCCCGAGGAGGAGAGCCTCCCCACCATCAGGTGGCTGCTCTGGTACCAATCGGCTCTGTGGAGGGAGTGGTGCAGAGCATACTGCTGACTCAGGGGAGGCTGGGGGTGTGATGGCAATGGGGGCCACATCCAGGATAAGATGTCCTCCTGGTATCCAAGGAAAAGTATTACATGGGAAAGTGGCAGGATTATTATTGAGCCATTTACGTTTGCTCTACCTCTTTGCCATCCCCTCTCTAACCTGCTAGTCGGCCTTTTAGGACCTCCATATCAGGAGAATTTGGGTTGCAGAACCAAAGCAGAAGTGTCAGTAGATTGCCCCTCCACCTACGGGGGGTAGACTAGGCCAGGTGACCAGGGAGGGGGAGGGAGACTAGGTGGGGAGTGAAGAGGTTAACCACACTCCTCGTAGTAGCAGGGATCTGCCCTGCTTGCAGCAGTACCCAGTGGAGGGGGTGGCCGAACTTCAGGGAGGAGAGGCCACCCAGTTCATCTAGGGAGCCCCTCAGTCTGGCTGAACTTGAACCCTTCTTTTCTGGGAAGCATGTGAGCGAACAGCCTTTAAGTGACCACAAGAGCTTAGAAAACTAGGATAATAGCAATGGAAGTCCTTCACCCTAATATTCTAGGCCTACCAGATTCCCTTATGACTCAACAAAAGATGGAGATTTCCTCCCTCCTGCTGGGACAGAGGCTTAGAGGAGCCAGATTTACTCAGTTTGATTTCACTCTGCATCGGGAATACCAGAGGCCTAGGCCAAGGAAGCTCAACTTCCTTTGGTGGTTATAAGGTTAATTGCCTCATTCATACTTGCCATGACAAGCTAAGCAAGCCCCCTAAAATTACAGGGATAGGACTGTAGTCTCTGAATGAGTGCTTTCCTCGTTAAGTCATTCACTTCCTTAAGATTTCTGGAATGGAAACTAGGCCTGATGGTCCAGCCGTTGCTGTCTCTGGAGCCTCCTACTCCATATCACCCCACAGGGTCCATGCTAGAATTTTCTCTTGGCACCCTACATTCAGCTAGTCACCACACCCTACCAAGTCTACTTCCAGAAGATCTCCTGAGTCCATCCCTCTAGTCCCGCACCATCATTGCTCACCCTCTCATTTCTTACTGGCCTGCAATACAGCAGGCTCCTCCACACCCCTAATCTCTGGCTCTGGCTCTGGCTCCCCGGATGTTTCCAGAACTGCCTTTGTGGAACTCCAGCTGCCTGTCTTGCTACTCTACTGCTTAAACAGCCACAGTAGCTCCTTTCTTTCTCACTGGATATGGTTTGACCTCCTCACTATGATATGAAAATCCCTTCAGAGTTTGGATGCTTTCTTCCTCCCTTGCAACCTTCTCTCCAAGAACATCTCAAACACTCCAGGCCCTGTTCAGGACTCCACAGTCAAATTTCATAGGTGGAAAAATGAAAACAAACAAGCAAACACACAAAAAGCCCCTCAAATGAGTTCCAGTAAGGGAGAACTCCTCAGAGAGCTGTCAGGAATGAAATTCAGTTGTGACTTGCCCTGTCACCCTATTCCAACCTTAGTTTGTCTTACCCTTTCAGCTTGAATGATCTGTGTTCCTTGAAAAGTCCAAATTCTCAAGGTAGCTGATTGGTTGCTGCCCAATCAGTGGGTCTCCTGGTCTCCGATAAGGTGGCCATCTCTGGCTAATCAGTCATGGTGACACGGGAGGTTGTTGTGTGGCGTGTGTGGGCTCTTCCACGGGCTGAGACCTGGGCAGATTCTCCAGAGCAGTACTTCTAGGCCTTAGTGTGCATATGAATCATCTGGAGAGCTTGTTAAAAAGCAGAAATGAACTCAGTGGATCCACAGGAGGGCGGGAGTGGAGCTGAGAGTCTGCATTTCTAACAAGCTCTTGGGTGATGTTGATGCTCCTGGTCTATGGACCACACTTTGAACAGGGAGATTCTACAAAGGCTGTACTCAGGACATGGAGTAAAAAGTATTCAATACATTCCTCTTATTCTAGAGTGTTCTCTAATCTTTATTGCTATGAAAAAAAAAATTCTGATCGGTGTTTAAGGTACAGTTTAAATGTAACTTCTATGGAGGTTTTTTTTCTTTTCTCTCATGGAGTTAATCACATGTAAATCCTTTGTGATATCCCAATGATCATTTGCCTAATAGCTACGTGTATATATCTGTCCCCTCCGTTTTTTGTTTATTCTATTTAATGTATTTACATACGGTTTTTCTTTGTGTAGTTTTGATGTGCAGTCTGAGTTTTAACCAGCTTGTACAGTTGTGTAACTACCACCATGATAGGTTCAGAAGAGTTGCCTGGCCCCCAGATTCCCTTGTGCTGCCCTCCCTGCAACCCCAGCCCCTGGCAACCACTGACCTGTTTCTGTTCCTATACTTTTGTCTTTTTCATAGTGTTATATAAGTAGAGTCATACACCATGTAGCCTTTTGAGTCTCCTCCATTTTGCTGTATTTATGGACCTGAGATAATATGTAATTCATCTTTGTTTCTGCCCAGATAAATGCCTAGCATAAATTTGGTGTTCTGCTACTCCTATTAGAGGTTCGGAAATTTCTCTTGTATTGGAATTATCTGCAAGGCTTGCTGAACCACAGAGTGCAGGAGCCCACCTCCAGAGTTTCTGATTCAGTAAGTCTGGAGTGGGGTCCAGGAATTTGCAATTCTTACAACTCCCAGATGATGCTGATGTTGTGCTCTGGGAGCCCCACTTTGAGAACCATTGACCCACAGGCTCTGTGCGATTATGAAACATCTCAGGAGATTCGTATATGCCTGTAAATTTGTGAATTCCAGCCTCAGTGCCATTGAAAGGGGAGGGAGTGTGCTTGTGGTACTTTTTTATACCACATGTGGCTCTCTGCTTTACCAGGGATAACTTCTTCAGCTCACAGTGACTCAAGAAGCAGAGAACACCGAGATTTGTTTGATTCAGTCATTCTCCCCTTGGGAGGGAAACCAAGACGAACGCATCGACTCCTGTAGAGGATGCCAATGCCAGTCATAAGCTAAACCAGTTCCAGTTCTCTCTGGTTCTTCACACAGGCTCGAACAACGTTGGTGTGGAAACCGTGTGTGAGTATGTGTGTGCCATCTTAGAGAAAGCCAATGCGATTAAGGCTGGATCTGGACTCTGAGGGACAGCTCCTGTGGATGCTGAGGATTAGCAGTAACAGCTGCTGTCCTGCCCATTAGAGGAGAAACAGAAGAGAGAACAAAAGGCTTATTTAAAGGATGCATCACTGCAACTCTGAGTGGGGGGAGCCTTTCCATCAAGGCTGAAAGAAAGTGTGATACTAGGTAAGTGGATGTCTTTCTGGGTTAGGTAGACGAGGTGCTGGTGGGAAAGCAGAAATCTCAAGGTTTAAGGAGGAGAGGGTGGTAGTTGAGGCTATGACCGTGGTCTGTGGGACGTGCCCTTCCCCCCTTCCCCTGTAGGCATCTGTGTTTGATCTGACCTGGGGAGAGGAGACCACCTTCTGCCATCTACAAAGGCTCAAGGGACATTTCCTTGTGGCCCTTCTGGAAGAAAATGGAAAAGGCCCTGTGTCCCCTCAACTGAGAATATGGTTTTACAGCTCATTGTTCATTATTTCTTAATGTGTCTGGGAAACTGTAGGAATGGTCCTTTGTGGTGTAGAGGTTTTTGACTTTTTTGCCTCATGGAAGGCAAACCTAGTAGAGAAAGGTATTGTCCGAATTATTTGGGGTCACGTATTTATAGCTACTTTCACTAAATTTTAAGTCTTTTATTTTTACCTTTTAAAACTAGCTTATTAGAGAGGGGGCTGCTGTTGCCATGTACTGCTCCTTAGATCAACGTATTAGCTGCCCTTTGAAAATTCTTGTGTATATAAACAATTTCAAAAAACCTACTTTTAAAAGATACCTGACCATTCTGAATGGTTTTCTTTCTTTAATTTTTTTTAAGTTTATTTATTTTGAGAGAGAGAGAGACAGCGTGAGCACAAGCAGGGTTGGGACAGAAAGAGGGGGGAGAGAGAATCCCAAGCAGGCCCACACTGTCAGCACAGAGCCCGATGCAAGGCTCAAATTGATGAACTGTGAGATCATGACCTGAGCTGAAATGAAGAGCTGGATGCTTAGCCCACTGAGCCACTGAGGTGCCCTCTGAATGCTTATTCAGAGAGCAGTTTTCAACCTGTCGTATTTGCTATCTCTCACAATATTCTCATCTGAGAACTCATTTTTTACACAATTTTTAATTCTTTCTGTTGATGGCATTAGAGCTGGCAAACAAAAATGAAACTTACTCTATAAATGTTATTTTATCCAATCATTTGATTCTATTCCTGAGTCCTTTTTTTTTCTTTTTCTGCCAATAAAGTTAACAATGGATCAGCTTGGGTGTAACTTTCTTTGCTCATCTTCTCTGTGAAAAAGTAGTGAAATAACTAAAGCCAGTCAACAGAAGGGAGGGCAAGAAGATATCAAAGTGTTGCAAATTTAACAGTTACCTCTAAATAATAGATAGTTGGCAGAAATTTTGTAACATTCAGCTCTGTAATTTACAAGTGTAGAGATAAGATACTAACCCAAGCCACCATATGCCATGTGGCCTGACCATATTGGAGTACTGGGTGATTCACTTCCACAATAATGTATTATAGCTCACACTGCCCTTGGAGATCAGACAGCTTGTAAAGAGTTCACATTAGGATACAAATATTTTCTCGTCTTATTTCCTTGACTTAATCAAATCCTCCCTTTGAAAAGAAACAGTCTAGTCTTATAAGAAAATTATAAGACAGGCTTTAAAAAAAATATTTAGAAATGAAACACTTTCTATAGCCTGGCACATCTTTTTGATCTTGACCTTGAACCCTTGAAATCTGGGGAGGCGGCACTAAAGCTATCTCAGGTTTAAAGGCAGTGTGGGATTCAGGTCGGTTAAAGGCAGCGTGGATTCAGAACAGTCACATTCAAAACGACGTCATATTATTTTCTTACATAACATCTGGATTGAAGCTGATACTTCTCGTGACGCAAGATAAGGGGAGGATGAGGGTCCCTGCTGCCCTCACAGGCTGGGCTTGTGCAGCTCTCTGCCTGGCTTCCTGCTCAACTGCCTTTTCTCATGGTGCCGGCTCGGTGGCCTGTCAGGACATGCAGCCCAAGCACCTTCAAGCCCAGCCTCAGAACCCCGGCACGCACCACATCACCATTCACACCAGCAGATCTTCCTACTTACCGGGAGACATCGTTCTAGGTATGTATGGGAGAGCTTTGAGAGACCCCCAAGCCCTAGTGACAAATTCCAAGTTGTATTTGTCCCAAGCATGTGTTTTCTTGGCTAAAGTTTGACTTCATCCTAAAAAGCAATTATTGAGCCAAAGATACGTATGAACTATTTGTATCATGGAAACCACATAAATAATCTCTATATTGATACTCATTTTTACAAGCGGGCACAAATAGCATTACAATAAGAAAGTATCCATCCTTCTAAGATAAATATAATTACCCCAAACAAACTTCATGTATTGTGTGTGTTCGTGCATGCGTGTGTGAAATAGACTTTAGCTTCTCCTTATTTAAAACGAAAGTTATTTGCAGAGTGAAAAGAGTATTTCCTGCTATTTTAGTTTAGGTGCCTGCAAAAACCGAGAAGGAACTTGAGTGAAGGTAGTTTATTTGGGCGATGATTCCAGGAAGTACAGATGAGGAAAGGGAGACAGGGGAGAGAGAGACACCAGTAAGAAGTGCGAGACTAGGCAGGTCACTGCCGTGGATAACTGGGACTCAATTCCAGTGGAGACCATCTAAGAAACCACACAAAACACACCTCTGAATCATCTCTCAGGACGTTGGAGGGACCAGGGCACTTACGGGTGGAGGGTAGTGTCCCCACCACGCATATACACTCACACACACACACACACACACACATACACACACACTTCAGAGTCATGCCTGCTTACCTCGGACCAAGCTCCCAGCAGAAAAAGCAGAGAAGAGATCTACAGGTACTGAAAGCAGTAGCTGAGTGTAGACAGAAAAGCATCTGTGCAACCACATGTGAACTCAAACATATCAGCAGTGTTTGCTCTACCCCCTTTTGATTTTGCTAATTCTTTTGATGTCAATTAGGGGAAATAAATTAAAATAAAATTTACTCTATAAATATCATTTTATCCAATTGTTCTGCTCTATTGGTATGTGTGGGGAAAAAGTATGTGAGTAAAATTTTGGCCCTCCACAGCAACATAGTCCCCAAACTGAAATACAGGCTATTCTAACAGAGCTTCCCAAACTTTATCATATCACAACACAGCTAGAAAATGATAATACGTGTAATGCATGCTGGGGCAAAGGCAAGAGGCTACTCAAGGCTGGGGGCAACTTTTCTGGGGCTCCAACCACCACAGTACGCACCCAGGCACCAGCATGAAGGGATCAATGTATCAGCACCCCTGTGTTCTGTGGCTAAAGGAAAGAAAATGGTAAAAAAAAAAAAAAAAAAAAAAAAAAAAAAAGCTGTAAAAAGTGACCCAAAATACTGTGACACCCAAAACTCTAATAAAAGGTGACCTGAAGGAAAAATGATTGTATTGTTATTGGAAGTAAAACAACATACATAATAAAGAGCTGGAGGGAACACTTCATGGATCCCACTTTATTGTGCTAGGATCACCCTGTTTTCTCTTCTTTTCTTTTTTTTCTGGGACCCCACACTAATCCATGAGCTCCTTGAAGGCAAGGACCGTGTTGTCCTGTTCATGGATGTATGCTCAATGCCTACTACAGTGCCTAGTTTTAAATAATAACTAAATATTGTACAAATGTTTATTAATGAAAGTTCAATTGCAATGGAAAATAAAATGATCGCAGACACTAAGTTGCATTTAGCAAGCCTATAAAGTTATACCCATGATTTTAGCAGCTCATTTAATTACAAACGAGCTTGCCATATTATTTATGTCTGTAAGAAAAATTCCTGCAAGTGAAATTGCTAGATCAAAGGGAGACTGCATTTCTGGGCTTTTTGGTGTGTGGTAAAATATATATAACAAAACGTTTGCCATTCTAATTGAAGTACACCATTCAGTGACATAATTTCACAATGTTGTACAACCATCACCATTATCCATTTCCAGAACTTTTTCATTACCTCAAGCAGAAGCTCAGTAGCCATTAAATAATAATCTCCATCTTCCAGACCCTGGTCACCTCTATAATCTTTCTGTCTTTATGATAGTTTACCTGCTCAGGTACCTCGTATAAATGAATTATACAACATGTTCATTTTGTGTCTAGCTAATTTCATTTACTGTAATGTTTTCTAGGCCTTTCCATGTTGTAGCATGTATCAGAGGTAACTGCATTTTAAATATGGAAAATATTATTAGGTTACCCGCCCCTCGAAGAGTTGGATGGTTTATGGTACTAGCAGTAGTGAATGAGTGTCCTAGTGTTTCCACAGTCCCATCAATAATGGTTAAAATTACACATTTTAAAATTTGTGAACGTGGTAGGTTTAAAATAGTGTCTCATTGATAATTATTTTCTAAATCATGATTGACCTTGCTTTGTTTTCTGTTTGTGTCCTTTGCTAATTTTAAGGTTGGTCATCTTTTTATTGACTCACTAATACTCTTTGTATTTGCCTGTTTTGTATCTTTACAAATACTTTTCTTAGTTTATACTTTGTCTTCTGATTTCTCCTATGTTCATATTTTTTTAAACCTTTTTTTTCTTTCTGGCAACTGGGTTTTTCTCAGGTGTTCCAAACTACAATATTTTTACAAACCACATTTTTCCTAGTTTTTTCTATTTCATTTTTTTAAAATAATGTTTATTTATTTTTGAGAGAGAGAGAGAGAGACAGAGAGAGAGAGAGAGAATGGGGAAGGGGTAGAGAGAGGGAGACACAGAATCTGAAGCAGGCTCCAGGCTCCCAGCTGTCAGCAGAGAGCCCCACATGGGGCTCAAACTCAGGAATTGTGAGATCATGACCTGAGCCGAAGTCAGATGCTTAACCGACTGAGCCTCCCAGGTGCTCCCCGCTCTTTATTTTTAATTTTTTTAATGTTATGTATTTCATTTTTACATAACTCTGATCCAAATCAAATTTGTTTTGGGCATGAAAGAACACTTCAACTCCCCTCCCCTTAATGAATTGTTTACTCTCTGAGGGCTTGTCTTAAGCTTTTAGTTTTGACAATACCCATATAAAATCACCAAATGGAACCACACGTTAAGAGTGCTCACCCTGAATGGATGTGTTCCGTTGCAGTGACCGTGAGAAGCAGTCGGGATTTCATGGGATTTCTACTACAGGCTCGAAGAGTCTCTGATCATCAAATAGCTGGCACTTTTGTTTCCATCCCTCCTCATTCCAAACCGATGGCTTGTTTTCAAGAGGCTGACACGGTCACCCACTCTGACAAGTCCCGGAAGAGAAACCTGGCCTTCGAGTGGCAGGCTCCTGCCCAGCCTGTGGGGGATATTAGATTCCTGTAAGAGTGAGTTAAGTGTTGCTTCTTAGTAATGGAGCCTTACACTTCGAAGAGAGGGGGCTTCTCCTCTCCTTTCCTTCATGCTTCGTCCCCTACTCCAGCCACCTAATGACAAGGACAGGGTCATGAGGACTGCCCCAACTAGACAGCCTATGCAGAGGCTAGCTAACAAGGAACTTACCCCCAGCTTCCCACTTTGTCGTTATCCATGGCTCAAGAGTACGTGATTTCCCTTCCTCTCTGGGCACAGATGCATCTTGGCCGACCTCTCCAGGAAATAATGGCCAGACAACAAAAGAAGGGCCAGTGGGAGAGTGGGGAAAACTGAGAAAGACAGAGGCTGAGGCATACAGACAAGTAGACACTTCCCTGGGCCCAGGGAAAGCCACTGAGGTCTCCTTGCCTTGCCTGTGGTCTAGCAAACGGGCATAATAATGACAGCACATAACTCAAGGGTTTGTATAGGGATGAAAGAGGCAATATAGGAAAAATGCTTACAATGGTTCCCGGCAACAGCAAACTCCATTTATACATCATTACTCAAAATGAGACACTTGCTTTGCCATTCTTTTCAGACACTTGTGTTTACCAAAAAAGAGATTTTTTTTTTAACTCTTGGGAAAGGGTATGTGCTCCTCAGTTTCTTTCCCCCACACCCCTATATATATATATATATATATACATATATATATATATATATATATATGGGAGGCTTATATATATATAAGGGGGAGGCTGTGCCTGAAGGTGGAGGCATCAAGACTCCATGTTGTCTTCCCCTCCAGATTTTGCCTTTGGCACTGGGAACAATGAAATATGAGCACCACTGCCTGCCCCCTGTCCCCACAGTGACCCTTTTCCATCATTTCCTGGTGGACTAAGTCAACAGACAGGACAGCAAGGAAGAAAACCCTGTGCCATAATGATTTTGCCCATTCAGGAAGGCCAGTATCCATCCACTTGACTGTTGGTGCAACCCAGCTTCTGCCTGGGGCTTTGGTTCTGATCCAATGCAAGGGAATGTGTGTGATTTAGAGTCCTTAAATATGTGGAGTTGCTTTTATTTCTCAAATCACCTCCATTTCTATTTCCAGATTTGCCATCATAGCTGCTCAGTGCTACATAGTAAATAGTTTAGGAGCTATTATTTCCATTTGACAGTGAAGGCACTTGATCAGAAGCCTCTCCCAAAGTCACCCTGTGTTGGCTCACCTCCCGGATCCTTTCCCATGCTAGAAGTGACGATGTGCCTGAGGCCTGAGCCATGACTCTTACTTGTACCCTAACACTTTGGGTGGCCTCAACTAAATTAATCACATTTTTATAACTGCCTTCTGAATATTTAAAATGAGAAAAATGCTAGTAGCCAATAATCCCTACCTCAGTGAAATTTTGGGGAGAATAAATGAAAAACTGTGAAGGTGATTTTCACAAAAGAAAGCCTTAAGTATTCAAAATATTAGAGTACCAATGATGTATCTCTAATGTTTAATGGAATCTACAATTACAATGGAACCATACAATTGTACAACAGAATTATGAAAGTTTCAATTAACAGAGTAATTCAATTAACAATAGACCAGGAATGGCTAATAATAAAGTTAAAATGGAAACTTTTGAGTCTAAACAGTTCAAGAAGACACCTTTTTGTCAAAATGAGGTTTTTAATGACTATATTTATTCAGGAGGGTCATTGATTTATACATATCTTTTCCTGTGTTAATTATTTGATGCTGTTGAGTTTTGGGTTTTTTAAAACAAATTTTTAACATTTATTTATTTTGGAGAGACAGAGAGAGACAGTGCGAGCAGGGGAGGGGCAGAGAGAGAGGGAGACACAGAACCCAAAGCAGGCTCCAGACTCTGAGCTGTCAGCACAGAGCCCAATGTGGGGCTTGAACTCACAAATCGCAAGATCATTACCAAGGCCGAAGTCGGACGCTTAGCCGGCTGAACCACCCCAGGCACCCCGAGTTTTCATTTCTAAAGAGAGTGGAGTCACCCAAAGGACAATACAATCATCTCTTCAGTTTTTCTATTCATTTAGACTTTTATTCTTCTTCAGGTATTATTTAAGGGAAACTAAATCATCGAATCATTTTGCTTTCTTTTTCCACAGTTTATCAGTGGTCCAGTCATATTTCGTTTACTGGGAGAGGATTGAATCCCCTGTGATGTCTCAACAGACACGCAGCAGAACCCATCGTGATGGCCCCGTGCAGCCCAGCTCACCGATGCCAACCCCTGGGTGGAGGCCAGAGGGAACGGAAGGAATCACCCCAGGTACAGCTTGCCATGGGACTCAGAAGCCTGATTGGCATCATTATTTTTATAGCTATCTATTTTCACTTAGAAATTATGGCCACTGGTCCCGGTTCTGGCAACACAAGCAATAAACACCTGCCTCCACCGGCTGCTGCAGTTTTCGGGGACACAGCCGCAGTTGGGAGGGGACACTTGCCCGTGCTGTTTGTTGTGGCAAACAGACTTTGTGTGGTTCAACCTCCCAAATCAAAGTGGGCCCTGGGGTGGACAGTTAGATTCCGCTACAGAGCCAAAAAACAGCACCTACCTCCCTCTACCCCCGCACCTACCGGTCATCACAGTGTCTCAGTGGTTTCCTTCAAACCCCTGGAGCTACACAGGGAGCACAAGAAAGAGATGATCTTTTCTTCTTTTTGTATAAAACCTCATCCAGCTTTAATTGTTACTTTCCATGGTAGGTAGCTGGCTCTTTGCAGCCTGGGTTGGAAAAGGGAATCAGGAATGAGAGGCTGTTTGGATGGCAATGGACTTTTTCTTGGCTCACCACATAACTTGAGACTCCATTGGCCTGTGAACTTCTGAAACAAAACAAAATGAAACAAAGCAGGGGCACCTGGTTGGCTTAGTCGGTAGAGCAACTCTTGGCCTCAGGGTCATGAGTTCAAACCCCACAATGGGTGTGGAGCCTACTTAAAAAATAAAACAAACAAACACAAAACTAACCAGCCAGAGAATAAAGTGGTCATCTGAAAATTCCTGGTGATACGAAACTCATTTCCATTATTTATTTCTAGTTAAGTGCTCCAAATGGATGCACTCTTAAATTCATCCAGCCACTTGCACAGAAGATCCAATCTGTAATCCTCATGATCCCACTTTGCTTTATTCCGTCCTTTGTTTTTGGCCAACATGATGGTGTCTGACGTTGCTCAGTCTGGCAGACCCAGGCACAGAGCTCACCCTGGGCCACTCTCCCTACTGCCCAACACACTCCTCCAACGTTCCCAGCAAGCTACTCCTAAAAGCAGATTAAGATCTCAGGGTCTGGCAGCGTGGCCTAAAGAAGACCCTGCAAACTCAATGCGTGTTTGGTCTCATGTTTTATTTTATAAATCATGCAAATGTTGCATTTTAATCCCAAGCATGTTTGTTTTAATATGAAGATGAGTAAAAGTGAGGTGTCAGGAAGTTGCATCATGTTGGCCCTGCAGCCTGTCTTAGGATGTTACTGGGAACCTTGTCCCTTGGGGGGGCCGGTGGCAGACTCCCATCTGAGCAGCTAAGGGTAAACTCCTTATTACACTGCACACATTCCTCACCTTCTGGCCTAGCCTGTTTTCCTGCCCATTTCTCTACACAGATCCCAGTGTTTCCCAAAGGAAAAAGTAGTGTATGTGTGTGCGTGTGCGTGTGTGTGTGTGTGTGTGCCTGTGCATTGAGATGGGAGAGGGGAAGGGGTGTCATTTAGCAAAGTGAAATAGATTTCTTAACTGTGAGAGACTGCAGTAGGCAAATTACAAATTATGAATTTTCGCATTAGGAAGATGGTATATTGTATTTCCCAAACTTAGTTCCCAATAGACCCTCAGAACACTTCAGGGCCTGATCTTCATGTTTTGCCTTCAGACATTTCCTCAAACAAGGCTCTTCCTCCTGGTAATCTGTTTATCTTTCAAGGGGAGGTTCAAATATCTTCTTTGTGAAACTTTCCCCGTATGTCTGGGGAGAAAATGTAATTGTCTTCTTAATTCTGGTTTTTAAGCTCTCATCACACTGTAATTGATAAGGTCGGGCATCTAAGAGTCTCTCCTCCTAGATTTTGAGTTCAGAACCAACAGTTGCTACCATGCAGCATTTCTGTATCCCCAGGCTTCACAGGAATGCCCGTCATACAATGAATCTGCGGGAAATGGCCGAATGCCTTTAGAGTTCAGGCAAGAATCTAAAACTGTCAACTTTTGCCACGTTCCGTATGTCTGTTAGGCTTCTTTGCTTTTCACTTCATCCTCAATGTTTCTGAGTGATGAAGGCTTTGGATAAGAGTGGCACAAAAAGGAAAAAAAAAAAAAGCATTCCAATCCAGTTAGAACCCTGGCCAGAGAAACCTCAGCTAATGTGTTTTTGTTTTGTTTTTGTTTTTTGCAAACACCATCCTTGGCATCGTAACAGTTATCATGGTAAGCCCTCAGGGTGCCTTGCACCTGTGCCAGGCACTGTGTTCCATGATTCTACATCAGTGATTTTATTTTACTCCTTAGCAGCCCTATGCTCTAGGTACCATTATTGGTACCATTTTGCAACAGAAGAAACTGATGCTCTGGGAGGACTTGCCCCAAACCAGGAGGTAGCAGAGTGGAGAATTGAACCCAGACAATAATCTGACTCTAAAACTGGTCTTGCTTACTTGCTGCGCTGTTTCTAATTTTTATTTCTAATGCTCTGGGCCGTCGTGTTGGCCAGTCATGGATGGGAAATGAGATGGCGGAGAGCAGGGCAGGGGCAGTGATCTCATCTCTGCCCATGGCACAGGCTCAAGTCATTATCATCACCAGGTTATTGTTTCCTCTTAATACTATGGCAAGAAAGATCGAGGACTTTTAAAAATCTTTGATTTGTGGAATTCTGATTTTTTTTTTCCTACCTAGAAGCAGTTTTGGGTAGAGGTAAGGAAAAAAAAAACAACAGTGGTCATAGTGGTTTCTATATTCCTTGAGTGATGACTGTTAAGAATGTACAGGTCCAGAGGGCCAGAGGCTTACTATTTATAAAAATGTTAGAAATCGAGTCCTTTGCCACTTGGCCAGGGGCTTATATTACTGGGCAGATGATCGTTTTGTTGATATTTTTGAGTGTTCCAAACTTAATTTTTTGTCCCCAAGGTACCTTGGTCTCTGGTATTTGCCCCATTATCATAGTTGTTTATTCTAATCAGTATGAGGAAAATGCTCTCACTCTCTTTTGTGGTGTCTTTGGATCTCTGCTTAGCTCCCAGTCCCCCCACCACTCTTCCCCAGCAACGTGCAGACATCTTTGCTGTTGCCCTAACTAGAGCTACAGAGGAGAACAGCTTAGATTCTTCTCCTGCCAGTTTTTGGGTGATGGAATTTCCTGGGGGCACAGAGACTCTGTTGCAATAATCTTCACACACAGCTACTGCAATCAGCAATGGCCAGCAACCCAGAGGGGACAGCAGCCCAACCCTAGAACCATCCTTGGATGTCCGTGGGCTGGAGAGACTCATGGCTCCTGGGAGATTCTCCTCAGAGGGCATTGCTTCCAGCCCTAGCACCTACTTCAGGTAATGGATCAGGGGTGGACCATTCAGTAAGGTGGTAGGATGAGGCCAAACAGTGGGGTGCTGAGAAAACATACATTTCTTGGTGTCTGACAGAAAAGACCTCACCATATTTATTCTTAAGTGCACAAGAAACCCTGATTGTAGAAGGGCTACTGGTCAAAAGGACTGGGTATGAAAATCACCTAGGGAAACTGTATTCTCCTGGCCAGGGTGAGATCCCTGAGATGCTGCTATAAATAAAATAAGATACAAATATACATTTTATAGCTTAGATATGTAAATTTATAATATATAAATACATATTTTATGTAAAATAAATAAAAGCATTCAGTGAGTCTTTGTTGCTATCCTCACTAGCCTCTTCCCCATCCCATCTCCTTTTCCTCTTCAGCCCTCAGCTCCAAACTCAGAAGTCTTTCCAAAGAAATCTGATTTTATCAGCATACATAGCAATGGTAGGAAATGCTGCTTTTTGATCCATATACTTAGTGACCCCTTCTCAGCCCTCTGTCCTTCTCTTTAGGACTCAGGATGATCCAAGCTTTGGTTCATTGGAAACTTGCCTGCCCTCGGATAGGGATGAACAGGTAATAGCCCTGGTTGTGCATGGTTGATGAGGCTGATATTTTGATCCCAGTGTGGGAAGTTCCAGGCTGGGAAAGCAAAGCTATTATACTAGTAGCCAAAATTTGAGAGAAGGACTCAAGGGTATGATATATATTCAGCATCTTTATACCAATCAATACCAGCCTTTCTGTTATACACAGTGTCTCTGAAGTTATTGACAATTGTAGAAATTGATAGTTTTAGTTATTTGTTTTCCCACTTAGCCTCAGTTAATAATTCTTGTCTTTCCACCTCTCCACCCCCACTTTATAACATTGGCCTCAAAACACCATGTATGGTTCCAGAGGTTAGATCAATGGGCGGTATAAAATATACATGTCCACTGATTTACTATTCCTTTGAAGTCTTAAAAGGAACACAAAATAAAACATGGTATAATATTCCTACTCAAATTTATTGGAACCTACAGCAAGATTAAATGTCTTCTTTCATGGGTCCTAGCATAAAAAGACAGTCAAAGCTTTCTGCCATTGGAGATGACAATCACCCAAATTGGTCTGGAAACCTCTTAAAGGACCCTAAGTTTATTCTTGTAACTGGCCTCTATGCTCTCTTTGTGGGGTTTCCATTGGCTACCTCATCCCCATCAACCACAAGGGCATATCTATCTACTTGGGCATTTTATTCTGAGCTCTTTTAGGACCAGGCACAAGGTTGGGTTTTCAGCTGCTGCCTGGGCTTCTTGAAGGATCCCAAGTTAATTGGGAAGTTCAGTGGCAGCTTGGAAGAAGACTAGATCCTTTGACTTCTTTTTTTCCCTTTGCTTTTCTAGGACAAGATGGAATCCTCTAATAGGACTGTGATGAGGTCCCGTCTGTCCACTGTCCATCTTACCTATCCTCGGCATTTCTGGTCCTCTGAAGCATTCACTGGGAGTGAGGCTAGGGCAGCTACCTCAACCCCTGTCTTCCACATTTCTACCACTTCTAGGCCACCTGCTGCAGGCAGCCAGTCAGAGACATCTAGGCCTTCTGCCAGCTTCTTACCTCAGTCGAAGTACAAGGAGCCCAGAGTGGGGGAGGGAAATGGAAGGGGCAGAGGGGGATACCCCAGGAAGCCCAACCCAAGGCCTGAGGTTGAGCAAGAGGGACACAGTGCCCCTTCGGGGCTCCAGCTCAGGACTTCCCAGCTGGGAATCCTGCTTTGCCTTTCAGCCACCTTGGGCATGGCCCTGGCTGCTGGCCTTCGCTACCTGCATGCCCAATATTGCCACACTCAGACGGAAGTATCCTTCAGTGAGCCTGCTGGGGATGCTATTACCAGCAGCGATGGAGGCGAGACTGTGCATGTCAGGAAGATCGGGGAGAACAGTTTTGTTTCAGTTGAAGTGGAATACAACTGGATCACTTCCTCTGTGGGTAGTGAGAAAACAGTCCTCTGAGAAGATCGTGGTACTAGGCAGGCATCTGAGTGGCTGTCCCTAGACCCTGCGGTGTCTCAGCCAGAACAGAGCTAATGAGAATAGCTGATGAGGATAGGGGCTCCCTGTGCCCCCATCAGTGAGCAGTTAGTGGAGGAAGCTGTGAGCAGACCGTTTTATCAACAGAGGGAGTTCTGCCCGAGCTTTGTTGTCTTAACATCTGTAATTTAGCTGCTTTTTTTTTTCTTTTCACAATTAGACGTTCTGTTTGAAGAGTTAAACTCCACACAATGAATATTGTATAACCTGCTCATTAACTAGACTCCTGTGGCCGCCAAGCTTCCTCTGTTGCCTTAAGGAACCTGCAGAAATAGAAATTCTGTCCCTCCTCAGTATGTCAGCCTCATCCCTTCCAACTCTTTGAAAAAAAAAAAAAAGTAATGTTGGGGTTGTGTCTCTTGCAAGAAAAAGAACCGTGGCCCTCACTTTGCCTCTCCAAACCACCCCAGAAGTTTCATTTTCAACACTGGCTCTGCTTCGGTTGACTAGGTGAGTGCAAGGGTATTCAGTCTTCTTGGAAACTCAGAAGCCTGGCAAATCCCCTTGGAAATTGATCTGAAGCAAGGAGAGTTTGAGAGAGCTCGACTGAACACATCTGTGGGAAAACGTATACATGCTGCATAAACACCAGAGTGTGGTAAGCACGCCTCTTCATCAGGTGTAAATGGATCTGAGACTTCCCATCCATTTACACTTGATGGGAGGCTTATGAATCCTAACAGCTAGCAAACATATTGCCTTTTGCCAAAGGTCAGGCTGAAAAAAAACTGATGATCCCACAGTTTGAAGAAGAGCCTCTACTCATCTTTTCAGGGAGAAAAGGAAGACAGCATTGTGGACAAAGTCCATTTTCCTGCTCTTGTGATTTACGAAGATCACTTTGATTTAGGACGTGTCCTATAGATACTGTGTGGGGTCAACAGGTTTGACTATAACTTTTGAATATACTCACCTAATATGACATGTAGAAATTAGCTGCCTTTTCAGAGATAGACCTGCTACAGAGTCACAAAGCATTTTAATGTAGAAACGGAAAAACACTACACATCTGGCAAGGGTGTTTATTCATCCAGCACAGGTAGATCGTACAGGTAGTGTGCTAACTTTGCATACATTTTCACATTTAACTTTCACAATAACTTAATGAGGAAAAAGTGTAGTGACTTGCCAAAGAGAGAGAGGCTTTCATGACATCTCAGTTCAACAACAAAAACATTTTTTTAAAAAAACTGGGGTGTGGGAAAGAGCTAGATCCTGCTGTTTTTCCAGCCTCTTATAGCTCACTGGGCACTAATACCACGATTGTTTCCTCCTGGATTCTGGGCTAGGCAGATCTGTCCCGTCTTTAGTTAAGTGCCTCATTAGGACCAGGGAGACCTAGGTAATTGCGTGTTCACAAATGAAAGTGTTCTAGGAATGCTGTGGAAATGAGTGAATTTACTGTACTCCAATGGCAGCCACAGATATCCTTTTACATATCTCGCCCTCCTCAAAAGAAATCCTCCCCGAGATGCAGACGAGGAACCCACCAGTGGAGAGCTCTCCTCTGACCATCACATCAGATGGCCAAGTGCACTACACATACACCTTCAAGACCTTACCTGTCCAAGAGGACATTTTCCTGGGAAAACAGACTGTTGTCTATTTGTTTCACAACTGTTTGTGAAATAAACTATCCCCAAACTCAGTGGTTTAAAATAGCCGCGACCACCACCACTTGTCGTCCATCACAGTTCTAGGGTTGGCTGGGCTCAGCTGGGCAGTTCATCCGTTCCATGTGTTCTTGACTGAGCTGGAACACCCAAGGTGACTCACTCACGTGGCTGGCAATTAGTCACTGGCTGATGGCTGGGGCTCAGCTGGGGCCGTTGATGAGTGTAGGCAGCAATTTGTTCCTTCTCTTCCTGGTTTCTTACATCATGATGGCTGGGTTCCAAGATGGGTATTCCAAGCAGACAAAACCAGAAATTGGGCGGTGTCTTGAGGCCTAGCCTCAGAAGTAACATGGTTTCACTTCCGCCACTTTCTAGTGGTTACAGGGAGCCATGGGCCAGCTCTCCTTCTTCAGAAGGAAGGGCGATGGATTTCATTTTTGATGGGAGAAGTGGCAAAGGATGCGAAGCTATGTTTAATTCAGTACCTCTCCGGTTAGACTGCCGACCTGCCACAGGACTTATGTGAGAGTAGAAGGAAGGGACATTCATCCCCAAGAGGTGCCCTGAGGGACTTGTCCTGGAAAACATCGAAAGGGGTGAGGGAAATCTCAAACATCAGAGTTAGGTATTTCCTCTTCTCCGGTTCCACGGACAAAATAGTAAAGTGGTGCGGAAGAGTCAGCCAGGTCTCTGAGTCTCAGCTTCCCCATCAGAGAAAAACAAAATTATTTACCTGCTTCGGTTGTTGTGAAGATTAAATGCATGTTCGACATTTAGCCATCTATATAACCAACTGCTTAATGTCACTTTGCAGCCAACACCATCTTTAAATCTAGTCCATTTAGAGAAATTCCGTGGTCAACAAAAACGTTACTCCCTTTCCATGACAGCTTCTCCCTGTCGGCCCCTCCTTCTCCTGCCCAGCGCATGGAGGTGGTCACAGCTTAAGTTGTCATGGTAGCCACTGGCTACAGTTCCTGCTGGGGGTTACACATTTTTGCTGAGACATTCTGAGTAAACTCTTTTTTTGGCAGGGGCAGTGGGGTCCATAGACCTGTAGTCATGAGACATAAAACCCCTCTGTTACTGTGAACTTGAAGGTCCTCTAAGCCTGGCTTCAGAGAAGCCCCAGAGGGGAGCCAGGAGGAAGTGTTAACCTGAAGGCATTTACTAAAGCACAAAGACATTAAAAGAAAAAAAAAAAAAAAAAAGCAAAGCAACTCAAATGCAAAGTCTTAACATAATTTTTTTGTTTTGTAGGAACAGCTACAGAATTGTTGGGCCAGCCACTTCTCAGAGAAGGGGGTTTGGGCTAAATACACATTTAAGGAAAAATGGCAGAAAAACAATTGTTGAAAACTCTATTTCAAACAAATGTTTTTACCTCTATTGTGTTGTGTTAATTCAATAACAGCAGATCGAGAGTAGGAGAGTAGGGGAGAGCCTCAACCTTTCCTATGTTGAGAGGCTATTTCTGGTATTTCTAATTGATTTCTCACCTTGGATACAATATTTTCACTAAATCACAAACTAATGCTTAACGATAGCGTGGCTGAGCTATCCTACTATTGAGGCTGTCTGGATTTTAATTTGCTGTGACAATGTTTGTTGCCTTTAAAAAAAATCCTAATTAACAACAAAAATGGGTCGACAAACCAGTAAATATTTAAATAAGTGTCGTGTTTTATTTGAAACGTTGTCTAGAGATGGCTGACACTTTAGGAATAAATTACAGATATACCCTCTCCCATTCTGGGACTTCCGGTGTTCATCAGTGATCCCAGCCTCTCTGGAATACAGGCTCTGTGATTTGATTTCATTCTACCCCAGACTATCCCCTTCTTCTAAAAGTGGTGTGCAGCAAGGAATTTCTTTTATTCAAGTAAAATGAATTTGCGTCCCTTATTTTATTAAACTTGAGAACAGCCTCAGAAGAACTCTGCTCCTTCTGCAAGTGGAGGCTTTCGGGTGTTGCAAACCCAGGAACGGTCACCTCTGGTTTAGAGCACCAGGAGGGCCTTTATGATAAAAGGAAGTCTGATGTTTAGTTTGTTATTCCATTTTTTACATGCAAAAGGAAAATGTGAATGTGTTGAGACTCTGTTGATAATTGAGTGAAGCTTCCAGGACAACTGAGCCCTGTCGAATGTTTTGTTTTGTTTTGTTTTGTTTTGTTTTTTGGTGGCTTTTTGCTTTTAAAACACAACTCAGTTTTTTTTTTTTCAACATTTATTTTTGAGAGAGAGAGACAGAGTGCGAGTGGGGAGGGGGAGAGAGAGAGACACACACAGAATCCGAAGCAGGCTCCAGGCTCTGAGCTGTCAGCACAGAGCCTGATGTGGGGCTCAAACCCATGAACCATGAGATCATGACCTGAGCCGAAATCGGACACTTAACCGACTGAGCCACCCAGGTGCCCCAAAACATAACTCAGTTTATGCCACACTGTCTCTGAGTTCTCCGGTGGCTTTCCACCTGTCTCCGAATAAAGTCTGAGCATCTGATTGGACTGACCAGGGGCTGTGAGACCTGGTCCCCTGCCCACCTTCTTCCTGGCTCCCCACCTCCACTGTGCAGTCATGAGCGCTCCTTGAACACTGCACCACTTCATTCAGATCACTTGCTCTGGCTGTTCTTGTTGTCTCAAATCCCATCCTCTCTGACCTCTCCTCAAGCCTTCAGAGCTTTGTTCCAATGTTGCCTTATCGGAGAAGCTCCTCCTGGCCATTGCAGTCTTTTCTCGCTCTCTATGCCCCTCCCTGCTTTACAATATTTATAGTACTTATCACTTCCTGAGTCTTATGTATTTATTTGTGTTGTTTATTTTCTGCCTCCACCCGACTGGGATGAGACAGAGACTTTGTTTTACTCATTGATATTCCCCCAGCCCCTCGAGTTGTTCTTAGTACATCGTAAGTAATCAATCAGTAAAAATCATTCATTCATTTGCTAAATGAATGAATGGAAAGTTCCGGCTTTGTGTTGCTACCCCCAGTTCTTGGTCTGGATTGAAGTTGAATATGCAGCACCTGGGGCAGTTCTAGGCAGGGTGTGTGGGCATCAGGAAATGCAGGTTCCTGTCTAGAGGTGAACTAGAGTTCTGTGGGCCGCTGTCTCCAGGGCAGGGGATGTTCTGTGTCTCAGATCCAAGGCTCAGGGAAGTTCTTGGCACAGAGAGGCTGACAATAGACTTAACCTCCCAATCTGAGCTGGGGCAGAAGGAAAGCTGAATGGAGGCTTTCTAAGTCAGAAGCTCCCTGTGAGCACACTTTCTTCAGTGTAGATAGTCCGGCACACGGTTTCTAAGCCCCCATACTCTCAACATTTTGGGCTGGACAATCCTTTGTTGTGGGGCTGTCCTGTGCATTGTAGGACGCTGGGCAGCACATCTGGCCTCTACCCACTAATGACAGTAGCTCCCTCCTCCCCAGTTATGACAGCCAGAAGTGTCTCCAGACATTGCCCAATGTCCCCTGGAGGCCAAAACCAACTCCACTGCAGAACTGCTGGTCGAGTAACTAAGAGCTGCCATTGTAGGCCCCAGGATGAAGCAGGCTTTCCTAAATCGTTCCCATATTCGGGGATAGAGTGGGCAGTACTGACAGAACCGTAGGGTTTAACCGTAGAAATGGCTTTGAAGGTCATCTGACTCAGTGGTTTTGACCTTTTAATTTCGCTTATTGGGTGGAACGATAAAAGTTGGATTCTCTGCTTAAAGTTTGAGGGTATCTGCCCTTCTTCCTTCCCTCCCCCTTTCTCCCTTTCAGCTCACCTTGAGGCACTGCCTCAGAAATTTCACCAACAAGCAAGGTTAAACATTGTTAAAAACACCTCCTTCTTACAGGTGAGGGGAAGAACAAGGCCGCTGAGAGCTCACAGTGGAACAACAAATTAGAGTCTCGGGCCGTCCACAGACTCCTTCCTTCCATCCTGATTTCCAACCCACTTTTCTTTCCAACACACTTGGCAGATCATTTGTTTTCTTGGAGCGTGTGGGGTGCTGTAAATGTTTCAATAGATCCAGAGAGAGCCTGGAATCAAGCAGAAAAATGCCTGGAATGATTAATCTGCATGTGCCATTAGACCCAGGATGATGGGATGTGGGGACTGGCCACTCGTGGTGGGCTAGGCCAAGGCCTGACCTGCTGGGCTGGAATGGACAAGGCCCCAGCAGTGGGTGATGGGGAGAAGACAGACAAAGGGAAAAGGAACCACTGGGTCCACACAGCAAAGGTGCTGGCTGTCATTGTCCCACGACCCAGCTAGGAGCCACTGCTGTAAGAAGCTTCTTTGGCGTGCAGCCAGCATCTTGAACTTACCGCTTCTCTTCCTCTGGACTCTTCATTTTCCTTCCTTCGAATGGCACCTCAGGAGAATCTTCATCCAGCAGCTGATGATAGACAGCTTCTGCACAGGGTTTTGTTACTTGATAGAGGAGAGGGGCTGCCTGGAAATATATTCCATCCGATACTAAAGAATGTATTTTCCTGATTTATAGTCAGGCTAGGCAGGGTTGTCTGAGAGGCAAGGAACCAATGGGAATGTCCATTTTGACTAATGATTAATTATTACATCTAAAGTGATGTTTTCCCATCAACTGATAGGCTGGAAAAATAGACTACAGCTTGCTAGGTTAGCGCCAAGGGTCACAGATGTTGCCTCTGCATTTTCAGATTATATTATCCATTACAGACAGTACCTTCTCATTTAGAAACATAATTTGTTGTTCTCTCAGACCAAAAAAAAGAAAAGAGAAGAAAAAAAAAGGCTGACATTTCACATGCAAGCCAAAGATTAGAATCACTGCACAGGATGGCATATGGAAGTACATTAGGATGTGGTGTCCCTGAATCAAGGACACAAGGCGGCTTGTGCGGAGAGAGATGTAGAAGGCAGTGACTTCTGATCTTTATTATGCAAATATGCAGCCCCGAGAGCCAGGCTGTTTAACCTCATCAGGAGAAATGTCACTGATCATTTCAAGCTCCAAATGTAGCACAAGCATTAGTACTATTATGTTATTATTATTATTATTTGCAGGGCATTATGTAAGCCCGAGCCCTCTGATTAAGCAGAGCCCGTACTTGCCCAGACCCTCGGGGGTTGCAAATCAACTCCTCCAGGTATTAAAAAACAAACAAGCAAGTAGATCAGTTTTGTTCTCTCTCTTTAATGTTTGTGGATGGGACGCTTTGCAGATCGGGTGATGGCCAGGCATGGGTGGAGATAGGGAGGATCCCAACGGCCAGTTTCCACCCCCGGATGCTTAATGAGAGGCTGCCTCCTGTTTCCCGCAGGTCTCGTGCACCAGTGGCAGAGAGGTCAAGAAAAAGCTTAAATAAAGCGTGGCACTGGGGCAGGAGAAGGGCTAGATCAGGGGGTGGATGTGGTGAGGAGGACTGGATAGAGAGAAAGACTCTGCATAGATTAGAAAAGGAGGGACCCTGATGGGGGTGGGGGAGAGACTCCTCTACCCCAGCTCAGGCACCACTGCTACCTTCCAGAGCCATAAAGAAAACTGAAGGCGACCGGATCTAAGAGGTGGAGACAAAAAGAGCTTGGAGTCAAGCAACAAAGAAAAGGAAGTGGAGGAGAAGAGAAAAAGCCGGTGGCAGTGATTAGTGGCCCAGGGCGACAGAAGGCAGAGACTGAACCTCTCTGACCTCCAGGTGTCAGGACCTGAGCTGGCAAAGCCTCCGCTTCCAGAAGACATTCAGCAACAGACATACGGCGGGCGGTAGTGAAATTCTGGAGGAAACAAATGGGCGGTTGTGCGTTTCCCCTTTTCCTCCCACAGCCTGGTACCAGGGGAAAGGTCCAGCTTTAATAAGTCAATATTAATAAGTAACTTTAATAAGTAATAAGGAAGGAGACTGGCTCATTGCATAATTGGAAAGACTAGAAGCTTCTCCACAGACCTTTAGAGTTCCTCTCATCTAGCCCCAGATCCTTTAGATATGAACTCTGCTATCAGGATCCCAGTCCGATTAAATCAGACTTCTTGGGAGTGGGCCCACGTCCATATTTATTAAAGATTTCTAGGTGTTTCGAATGTGCTGCCCTGGCTGAGAGCCGCTGCTTTAGGTTTTGATGAGTATAAATTCCATAAAGGCAGGGATTCTTGTGTGTTTATTCTCGGCTATGTAACCTAGCATTTAGCACAACGCCTGGCACACAGCAGAACTTGCATATAGATTCCCTACGTGAAAGGGTTGTGGGTGAAACAAGGCATTTCTGCAGCAGAAACAAGTCTGTATATAGTAGGCCCTTCAAGGCATCTGTGGAGGGAGTTACCTCCCAGGCCGCCAAGAGCCACGCTCTCAGGATCATGTCTGTCCCTCACTGTGTGAGTAGACATGCAGCATGCTCCCAGTTCTTCCGGAGAGTAAAGCAGAAGTTGTACCCATGGGACCAGCAGTCATCTTTATAGAATAGCTCTGGGGAGGCAACAGGGGCCCTCTTCCATGGGCGATGCTTCCTGAAGTCTTTCCCTTGTGTTCTGGAGGAAAGCCTCTTGTCTGTTGTCCAGCCGTCTCTGGGGTTGGTCACCACTGAGTAGGAAGATGAGAGGTTGAACATAAAAAGGGAGGGCTCCTAAGTTGGAGACTTCATTGGAGCCCGAACTAATTCAGATTCATTAATTCAGATCACTTAGGCAAACACTGAGCACCTGCCATGTGGCAGGATCTGCGTTGGAGGGGGCGGGCACAAGGGGAAGTCTGGTGTGGTCCCTGCCTCTAAGGAGTGGCCAATGGCAGGGTGGCAATATATTCTGATATCCAAGCTGGGCCCTAGACCCAACACCAAGCTGGAGGTTATTACACCCAGCCCCTGACCCCAATCCACCCCTTCCCTCTGTATCAAGCTTAAGAAGTCCTTTTTCAAAGGGAATCTGCCCCTAATGGAAGCCTAATATGTAGATGGGATCAAAGCACAGCTACCCTGGGGGAAGAGAAGTCAGCTCTCCCATCTCCTTTGCTTGTCCTTCTGTCCCTCTTCCTCAAAATACTTCCCGTAAGGCCTTGGGGCTGAGAACTCAGTCTGAACTTGACTGCTGTAAGAACCCTGTTTCCTAGATCGAGCAAGAGTCCTTCAGCCAGATGTTAGGAGACAAGGGAGAGTGGGCAGTGTCCTCTTAACCCACGTGAGACGGTGCCGTGTGCCCATATGAAACCTTTGAGCTGAGAGACACTTTGGGATCTCACTGTTCATCCCCATTTCCACCAAGCAACATGGCATACGCAAGAAAAAAAAGAAAATATTTGGGAGTAAGAAGGGCCTTAATTCAAACTCGACAGCGTGACTGATGGGCTCTACTCTGGAAAGTCCTCCCATGTCTCATAGCTCAGTTTCTACATCTACAAAAGGGGGACTGCATGAATTACTTAGCAGATTTATTGTGAGGGATAGACCTTAGGGCTATTTTGAAATCCTGTTGTTTGAATCCTACGAAGTTATCATTTCACCGTGGGACTCAACTTTTCAAAGGTACCGGAAGCATTTTCTTTATCTTTGTATTCTCGATCTCTGACACGGTAAAGAGCTGGCACGTGATAAATGCTTCTCAGAGACGTCTGCCCGAAGACTTCATCCAGGTAGGGATATCCCCTCATTATTCATTGCACTCAAACCGTCATCACACTACCATCTGCGTGTAGGCTGATTGGGTTATCTTTCCCTCCAGCAGCTGAGGAGTAGTCAGTGGTCACGTCTGGTGGTATTTTCTTCCTTCCTGCTCCTGCTCGGGTTCCGGTCAGTGATGAATTTTGCACAAGTGGAGGGGGATCTAGTCACAGAGTCAGGAGACCCGTCCCTTCGGCTGTAGGATGAGAGGGGCCGCATGAAGGGAAGCTGAGGAGGAACACTAGGTGTGGGCTTAGCTCTGAGTTGGTTTGTTGGGGGAGCATCTGATCAGCATCTCTTCAGGACAAAGGCCAGACTGTAGCACTGTCAAGAGCTGGCGAAACAACCCATTCAGTGGGAGGTGTAATCAGTGTGCCATCTCAGTCCTTTGCTGCTCGCTCAACTTTTAGTTTCCTTCAAAGCCTCAACGTGATATTTCGTGTGTCATCTATCTCCACACTGGACCGTAATTCCCATGAGATCGGGGCCTTGTCTGTCTTGGTGGTCAGAGTCTCGAACATGCCTGGTACCTCTAGAGGTGGTGCTCGAAATACATTCGTGGAATGGAGAAATAAATGAATGGCAGCTGTTTTATTACTACTAGTAGAAGCAGTGGTTACGAGATGAATCGGAATCAACCCAAGCAGATAAAAGTGAATCATCTTTGGAAAGCTCACCAGCCAGGGTAAGAAGGGTCAGAAGCCATTTGAGTTAGCTTCTCGCCGAATTTGGCCTGGGAACCTTTCTTTAGGACTGATGATTTCCTCAGGCCTCCACTAGGAGGCCCTTCATGCTAAACTGAGCAGAGTGAGTGAGGTTTTATGATTGGACAAGGGCTGCCCGGGAGCCTGTGCTGGGGCCCTCGCGGGGAGCGCGGTGGGGGTGCACCGTCTCCCTGGGCTCTGCACCATTCAGAGGCTCCAGACGGCTCGGGCTCTGAGCCAAGCCACTCGGTTCCAGTGGGAAAGCTGACCTTGGCCAGGAAGAATCAGGAAGAGGCACAAATGACTCATTGTCCCACATCCTCCAAGGTAAAAACCCAGCAGTGTGTGTGGCCTTTGGTGCTGGACGTTATTGCAGGCTTGGCTTCCTCCACAGCCAAAATAAAAGCACTCAGCCAGCCAACAACACATGCGCAGCCTAGGAATACGACCAACGGATCTTTTTCGTTGTCCTGTTCCACATATTTCTCTGCACTTAGAGTTTCAAAATACTGAGCATATAACAGGATGGTCTCCACTTCCAAAAGTAGAGCACGATTTCCTTTCAGAGACTTCAGACAGCCTTCATTTCCAACCAAGGCCATGTGACATTTCATGGCCTTGTGGGAGAAATTTGATATGTTTGCAGGTCACGTGTGAAGGAGGTCTCGTTTGAATGTGCTTTATTTTTATTCAGGAGTTTGGGATCCAAGTCACTTATTTGTAAGACCTGCTCCTGCCACCAAATTTCCACTAGAGGGCACTCTTGGAAAATATTTATCGATATATTTTTTTATTGCTCTAAGAAACGCTGTTTTTTAAAAAGAAGAAGAAAAATCAGTCCGTCTAAATTTCAGACCCAGCCCTTTGCCTTCCTTGGAACTATTCCTAATTCTCCCAGAAGCGCAGCCAGAGAGAGAAGTTGGGGAGAGGACAGGCCGCTGCTTCCCTTCACCTGTCCTTTTGTCCACAGGGGATACAGCTGGCCAAGCCGCTAAGCTGGCCCACGGGCCAGCACCCAAATCCCCTCTGCTCCGCAGGGGGCCCATCCCAGCAGACCAGGAATCACCTTGGAAAGGGGCTGTGAGAGTCGAATTTCGGGGCCTCTGGTTGAGTTCAGCCTTTGCTGAGCTCCTGTCCGAGGAGTCTATCTGCTGCCCTGCCCTGCAAGCTAGCAGTGGCAGGAAATTCTCAGAAAAACGCCAGGAAGGGTCAGGGGGCAGCTGGGTGGCCAACAATTAAAAATAGGGCTTCCGGGCAGGCAGCCATGGAGATCTCGCTCGATATGTAAATAAGTGTAAATAAGACCGAGTCTTGGTGATGGAAGGGTGCTGTGCATATTTTGTGCAACCAGGGCTGTCCAGGGCAGTGATGAGTAGTTTTTTTTTTTTTTTTTCCACACAGCCCATGTTAGAAAAGTAAAATTTTTTTCCCACCCAAAAAGAAACGGCTCCATTGAGTTCCACTGGTACAGGTGGGGGAGAGATTATTACACTTTTCTTACTCGATGAGTAGAAAAATGACAATGGGTACATGAGAGTGGCTTTTAGCCACTAAAACCTCAATTCTGGGGCATATCTGATACCCATCTCTGACATTTATGTCACCCTTTCAAGTTCAGGTCATTCACTTGAGTGACCTCATTTTATCCTGGAAACGGCTCCGTAAGGTGGGTATTCCCATCGTCATCCCCATTTCAGAGAAGGAAACCAGACTCGAGGAGGAGCAGTGTTTTGAAGAAGGACACACGCAGTGGTTGGAGCTGGGGTAGAAGTGGTTCACTTTCTTCCATGTAACATTTCACTGAGCTCCTGCCATGCGCCTGGCTCAGTGCTAGCTCTGAATAGGATGCTGCTGCTTCCTTTCTCAAAGACAGGCTCTCTAAACGTCAAGGCGAGCCCTTGGCCTTCACTTGCAAATATTCCTCATTCTTCCAGAAGCACAGCTAGAGAAGGAGGCCAGAGAACACAAAAGCACTTGCTTCTTTTTGTGTACATGGGTGTCTCCCAGGGTGGAAAGAGCTTCGCACAGCTTGGGCTGGGTCAGCAGGGAGTGTCCTTCCCTGGGGTGTCTCATTTACTGGAAGATCAGGGCTGGTCCAGGTGCCCAAGACCACAGCTTGCTTCAGGCCCAGCCTGGCAGGCAGGTGTCCCTCCCGCTCCTTTGGGAGCCATTCCCTTCCGCTGACCTCGGCCCCTCTGTGCACTCCCACATGTGAGCAGACAAGCACTCGTCAAAAGGCTTCTCCCTGTCCAGGGGTTTTGTGCTGCAGGCTTCTTGTTCCATTTCCTCTTTGTGGAGGGGAGCTGAAAGGCCACCTTTGAAAGTGGTCCGGATGGCTCTGGGGAGAAGCAAGGCAGCCGTGACTCCTGAAGTGTTGCCCTGTGGCCTCAGGACTGCAGCGGAGGAGAAAGTCGGAAAGGCAATGAGCAGGGGGGCTGTGGGGCAGTGGTGTTCCAAGCATGCTCTGCAGACCCAGCTTTCGCTGTACTCCATTCGATTTTTTTTCCATGAGCACGTATGACTTTATAACTAAAACCATGGGTGTGCGTGAACACACACGTGCACACAGCTTTAAAACCCAGCTTCTGTCCAGCTTGTCAGGGAAAGTAACGCCATATGCTGTAACAGTGACTGCACATATGGATACAGCCCTCACAGAAATTCAGATGCGGCAGGGAATCTATATTAAAACTGCTGGTATATGTGAGCAGCAACAGATACAATAGGGGGTCATCTCTATTTGATAATAATACCAGTGTGTCCAACAGAGAGTGGGAACAGGATGCACAATGCAAATTGGGTGTTTTAGGGCTTCTTTCTGTTTCAGAAATCTCTGAGGAGAGGAAAAGAAGGCTGAGAAGTGAGAAAGGCAGATGCCACGGTGGTCCTGAGCCCTGTGCTTTTCTCTGTGCTATCGTCTCTTTTCCCCAATTCAACTAAACAAGGGGTAAAGTCAAGCTTAGGTCTGGGGACCCCAGGCTCTGGTCCTAATAAGCAAGGCTGGAGGGACACAGGGAAAGAAGGGGAAGTGGGTTTCCCAGGGACAGAAATGTGGCTGTGGGTTCCCTGTTTCTTTGCTCTTAGAGACAGCTCAGAAGGTCCCTTCACACACGGTGGTCAGGTTGCCACAAGCCAGGTGAACTCTAGAGTAGTGGGACCCACTGCTTACACTCTGGAGGGTCAACAGAGGGGACCATGTGGTCTGCCTCATGCTGGCCAAATGAATCCCGGGCAGCAAACTTGCTGAGGATGCACCCAAAAAACTGAGTGGGCTCCTTCTGTTCATTGCCAGAGAGTCTTAGGAGGACTGGAGCTTCTTGGATGACCCAGAAGGGGTGTGACTCTGTGGATCTGCCGGAAAGAGTTAAAAAGAAGAGATCCTGTGATGATGAAATTCTCCAAGGATGGCCCTGGAGTGGTATTGCACTGACGGGGTTCATGGCCATAGAGGGGAGGGGGCTTGCAAGTATGTAGCCAAGTCAGACCATGTTCTGCATTTGTCAGAGCCATCCAGGGGTGTGGTGTGAGTTCCTCCTACTTGGCTGTGGTGAGGAAAGCCCAGGCTGTGGGTATTTGGTAGACACCCTTCTGAAGGTTGGGCGGGGCCTGTTTATGCACAGGAAGGGAAGAAAGATTTTTCTAAGCTTGAAATGCCTTCAGACCAGTGGCTTCAATGTTTTCACGAGGGAAAAAGAGATGAAAATTAAATGTCCTGGAGGGAACTGTCTCCCACCACCCCTTATCTAGGCACTTTGGGGTGGAGCTGTGGTGCCAGCTTTCCCTGTTCAGCAGACCCACACTTTCCACTGGACATACTCAGCAGCCCAGGGGTCCCAGCCCAGCCTGGCCCAGCTGAGCCAAGGAGAAAAATGCCTCTTTAGACAGTGTTCTGTTATGATTTGGTCGCTCATTTCTCGATGCTGCAGAATGAGATTTTCTCAGCTGTTCCATTACTTCAAACGACTTGTTAAACAATGTCTTCAGACAAAAAAACACAAGCAGATTAATAAAGTGCTCATGAAAGGGCTGAGACAAGGAGGCTGTCAGACCCACATGCAGAGAACACTGAAATGCAGGCTTGCCTGACCTCAGGGACCTGCCTGACACAAGGGCGGCTGTCGCCTGACTTCTACTCTGTCTCCACAGGGTTGAGAGCTGCTTAGTGCCAAGTGTGATGTGGACACTTGCCTGCTGGATGGAGACAGAAACTCATTTTCCATCTGTCAAGCAACCTGACACAGAGTTGGTAATGATTTTCTGTCAGCCGAGGCCTGGCTGGATTTGAACCAGTGACCCAGAGGTAAAAGGCCCTGATGTAGGGCTCCCTTTACAATAACTGGCCTGCCTGGCCTCGTTATGCCTGGCCCAGTGCTCTCTCTTGCATCTGCCCATGCACTCTCTTTAGCTAGTTGAGTTTTGGTTAGATCCTAACTTAGCATTTGGGGCTGAGTGGTTAAAGTCTCAGGAGGGCAAGCAGGGATGCATGTGTGTCTTGGGAGAATGAGAAACAGAAAGCAGATGAAGGGCACAGAGGCAGGGACTGTTTGATTAGCCCTGGGCCGAAAGCTACATGCTTCTCCCCGGCTGGGTGTCTCATTCTGACCTCAGGACCCTTGCACACATAGCAGCCAACAGATGGCTCCCACAGCAAATGGTGAAACAAGGAATGCACATTGGGAGAGATACTGAAATCTAGATACTCTGGCCTTGAAACTGTCATCATTATTTTTATTGATTGTTCTCAGGGGAAAAAAAAAGTCCTTTCAGAAACATTTGTAGATTGGTTAATATGATGCTTTCCATTCACCGAATGATAATTGATTCACATGCCACTCTCCAAAAATAATCTGAAGACATCTGTCCCCCAGAATCAAAAAAGCAAGCTGGAGGGCCTTACAAGTTAACTCATTATTCAACAAGCATTTATTGAGGTTCCTATCATCAGGCAAGCATTCTGCTGGTTATCAGGGTTACAGAGATAAACAAAACAAGGTCCCCATCGAAAAAATGAATTATTTAGAGGGAGAGAGAGATATGTGGACAAGGGTAATTTGGCACAAACCTGACGAGTGGTAGCATAGCAAGTGAAGAGATTCAGTAGGCAACTGGTAACCGATCCTTGTGTCTCATGGTGGTGGGGGCTGTGGTGGAATCCTAAAAATGGGGAGTCATTAGTGCTGAGGTACCGGCCATGTCAGCAACCCGGGTGGAAATCCAGGGTTCCTAATCTGTAAAATGGGAACAATTAGATCAATGTCAGAACTGTCATAAAGATTAAATGGGGTAATCCATGTGAAGCATTTAGCAGAGCACTCAGCACATGATAGGTGATTGATAAGTGTCAGCAGAGAGTGCCCTGGATCGGAGAAAGGTACTCCTGGAGGGGGAAAAAAAAACCCCAACATTTAAAAAGGTATTTTAAGACAGTGGCAGTGGTATGAAGAAGGCGGAGATGAAGGAGAGGATTCGTAATAGAATTAATAGTCTGTAATAGAATTCAGACCTACCAGACTACTGAATATGAAAAGTGCAGGTAAAGGTGGAGGGGAAGTCTCCAGGCCTGGTTGCTGTGCCAACATAGGAGGCTGGCTTGGGGAGGACTGAGTGTGGAGAAAGGAAGAGGTGGCTGGCCTTTGCTTCAGGGCATAGGGGGTTAGAGGTGCCTTGAGGACACCCAAGTGTGAACGTCCGAATGTTGTCAGACGTGCACTCAAGGCTACAGATCTGGGAGCTCTTGCTGGTTTACAGAAGGTGGCTGATGCTGTGACAGTGGCCCAAAAGTTCCCACTGGAAAAGGCAGGAGGGTGGGAGGGTGGAAAGAAAAATCGGAGACCAGAATTCCTGGAAATGGTTAACCTCAAGGGGGTGAGTGCAAAGGGGGCATGTGAAAGGGACAGCCAGCCTTTCCAGGGCCATGGTGGCACCCAACCGAGTGGAAAGGGAACATTTCAGCCTGGATGCAGTGAGCTTAAGGAAAGGCCCTCTGAGAAAGCTTTGGCCACCGTGCCTGCTCTGGGAGCAGCTCCCAGTTCAGAACTCATCCCAGGCAGGCATTAGTCAATGCGAATCAATATGGAGGCAGTTCTGTCTGTCAACTGCTTTATCCGATGGTTCTTAGCCAGACTCAGGGTTTTTGGGGAAGTTGGGCAAAATTTCTCCTTGGAGTTCTTTGGAGAAGGCAGAAAAAGGCAAGACCTGGACGGCAGTGATGGGCAGGGAGGGCCTTTCAAGCCTTGCCAGAAGCCGGGGATTGCAGCAACCATGTTAAAATTCAGAATCAGGTACCCTCATTAACTGATGAAGTAAGACTCGTGCCCTGGTCACTTCCTGACTTGATTAGTGACATTTAATGGACTTTGTAATAGGTCTTTTGCATAATTAGAAGTCATGCAGAATCGAGCCCGACGCCTGACTCTACACGACCAGTGCGGTTTACCCAGGTCCCATCCGCTGTTTCGCAATAATAGCTGCCACTTAACTGAGTTCCTGCCAAGTGGCAGGCGCTGTGACAAGCTGTTTGCGGGGATTATCTCATTTGATTCTAGCAACAAACCTAGGATGTCACACAATTCTCTTTGGCTTCATGAGCAGAGAGGTGAGCTGTGCAAATGGTATTTTGCCCCATCGTCAACATGCGTGGGACTTCTCAGGTAGGGCTGTGGGGGCGGCGGCTGAGGGGGAGGGGCACCATCAGAATACACCGCACGTGAGAAGCTAACGGCAGTGGGGACCAGGGCAGGAAGTCGTGGGAAACATGAACTGGTGGAAAAGATACAGGATGAGTTTTGAGCACGTTGGCAAAACCAGCCCAGGGCACCACACCAACAGCACTGTGAACATCTAGAGTCAGAGTCTAGAACTTCAGCAGTGCGCACAAATCGATACAGTTGCAAGGATTTCACATTTGGAACATTGGGCAACGAGGGAATGATTAATGTCCATGGCTGTGGCCAGGATCGATCTCTTCGGTGTGTTGCCTTTTCCTATCAGCAGACTCTGAGGCCTGGTCTCACAATTTCTGAGTTGTTGAAATCATGGGGGGGACCATCTATGACTCAGCGTGGTTCTGTGATTTCAGCGGTCTCATCTGCACCCATGTTCACAAGCACATGGGTGCTGATGGATCCTTAGTGATCGTCATTTACTTTTTTTTTTAATTTTTAAAAAATGTTTATTTATTTTTGAGAGAGACAGACCATAAGCAGGGGAGGGCAGAGAGGGAGACACAGAATCCGAAGCAGCTCCAGGCTCTGAGCTGTCAGCACAGAGCCCCCCGTGGGGCTTGAAGTCACAGACTGTGAGATCATGACCTGAGCAAAGTCGGACGCTCAACCGACTGAGCCACCCAGGTGCCCCAATGATGGTCATTTACCATTTAATGCAGTTTCTCATAATGGGCTCTGTAGACAAATTTTCCAGGGTGTATGAGAAACTTTTTTCCCCTTTAAATGAGGTTATGTTTAACTCACATTTGAGAAACTGTCATATCTTGTAAATAAGATTAGTTGGCTTACTAGAGAGAATAAAGTCTTGTAAGACCTTTTTGTTTATGTCTATATACAAACCAATGATAGGATAATAATCATACTAATCTGTATCTAGTCTTTATAGTATGTTAACACTTCTATAAGGAAAACTATTTTTTATGCATATAAAGTATTCACTAATTCAGATCGACCCAACCTGATTTAGCCTGAATTATTGAGGGCTTACTGTTCTGTCAAAGCATAGAAGATGAAAGTTGTTTGCTTATCACATCTGCAATGTCACCTTGGAGAGTTAATATTTACACAGCTATGAAGTAGTGTATTTCTCTGAGTAGCTCGATGTAGCTCCACAGTTTTATTCAGGATCGGAACAGCAATAAAAAAGTCAGTTTCTCCTGTAAATTAGTAATGATCTAAATGTAGGGACGAGCTCTCTCATAATTTTGAAGCTTCATGTCCTACCCATTAAGATAACAATTGAGAAAGTCAACATGTATATTCTAGACACTATTCTGAGCCAGGCACTGTGCTAGGCACTGTAGAGAAACAGAAATGAAGGCCGCACTGCAGGAGACAAATGAAAGTAATGACTAGACAACGCAAAGGTTTCAGAAGGCTTGAGGGACAGGTTCTAAGGGCATGTTACAGGGAGCAAGTCTAGCACTGGCTGGGGAGGCGGGAAAGCCTCATGGAGGGGGTGGCATTTACAACAGCCTGCCAGGGCAAAGAGGATTGTTAAGCCAAGGAGGCAGCCAAAGAAGAACAAAAAAATATGGAATTCTACACAAGGTAAGGCGCTCATAAAGACACACTGCGTTTGGAAAGGGCATTCCAATGTTTCATCTTTTCTATCCCTTGAGAAGATGACAAGGGGGCCTGAAATTCGAACTGCTTAAATTTGGTCCCTTCTCTTGGGTATGTTTGTCTTTCGGTCCTCCTGTTGCAGAGAAAACAATGCTAACAAAAGAAGCAAGGGCTAATTTTGGATGTTAACATTATGCTGCGGTGGAGGTATTGATATGGGTACCTGGGAAGATTATGAAGCTTATGTGTATTTAACCACAAATGATGTAATAATACTGGAATGAATCAAGAGAAATCTAGAGAGACTTAGAAGGCCATAGGAGTGTATCTGAAATCAGGTTAAAAATAAGCCACAGGTTCTCTTGTGATTTTGGAAACATCTCTGTTTAATCATAGAATTATTTGCATCTTCCATTCATCATAAATAACCCACTTCATTAACTTCACCAATCCTTTTGTAAAAATTTGGTATTTAGCATAAACAAACACTGAACATTAGCCAGAGGTGTGTTAAACAAAATAGGGAAGAATTTTTTAAAAATACAAAACTGAGAAAAGGACACATGAAAAGATTAACAGTATCACCCATTAAAAAAATCAAATTTCATAACAACCATTAAAAAAAAACAGGTGGAAAAACGAGTAAACATAAATACAATGTATTTCCTTCATAAACATTTAGATAAAAGAATGCATAAATGGATAGCCTGACAGTGCATAACACAGAGCAAAATATTTTGAGATGAATAATTAAATCCCAATAAGCATGAATTAAAAATAAATTTTGATTTTATTTTTTATTCTTTATGGAAAAATATGCCACGGTATTTGTGTAAAAAAAGAAATGGGCATAAACCTATCACTAAAGCCACCAAAATGCACTATGTAGAGATTATTTGAAAACAAAACATTTTTTAAAGCAAAAGATAAAATGTTATAGCATTTTCAGTTGAACCTTATCCCATTAATCACACCTACTATAGGTGTTAGATAATAGAGGTAGATAAGTTGGGGCAAAAAAAAAAAATCAGTATTCTAATCTAGAGAGAAAGATTTTTATAGCTCAGATGGACAGACAGACAAGTCCATCTCCTCTGAAATTCAAAGAAGCTTGAGGGAACAAAACATGAAAATCTTCCTGTGCTCCATATGTAAGCATCAAAGGTATCGAGCAAAATTACTGGAGTTTTAGATATAGGGACATTCTTGGCAAATAGCCTGTTGAACAAGGATTTTTGCAGAGTCTGGCACTAGCCTTAAAATTTACAGTGAGGATAACTCTCGTGAAACTTACGAGGTTCAATAGTATTGAAATGGTCAGAAGTTACAGAGATGAGAGCTGGTCGGGACAATAATATAAATTTACAGTACTGATAAAGCCGGTAAGTTTCTATGGAATGATTTTTGTGTTGCTGACCAGATAACAACTAAACAGCTGTTAAGGACAGAGTCAGCGTCTGTGAGACCCAGGATGCCAATACCGTCTATCAGATCAAGGAAGGACATGCAGAGAGGATGTGACAGAATGCTGTGCAGGAAGCAGAAGAAAATGTTCCCCTAATTGTATATATTACTTTCTTCTCTAGTTGGGTCCAGTAAAAGTTTGCTCAGCCACAGTAGAAGCAAACATGAACACTCTTTTGAAAGCCGATGCCCAATTGGGACATCATTTTATTTGGTATTTTGGTTAATGAATGTTTTTGCATTTTCTGTGCCCAGTTTTCTTTCCGTATGTGTATATGTAACATTTGCTTGTATCCATGACCTTTATATTTTTATTTATTCGTAAGAGCAATATGGTTTAATTCTAAAAAATTGTTGCAAACGTTTGTCAAATCTGCCAAGGAAATTTTCGTCAATAACTTGTCTCAAGTGCCTTACGTGTGCTTAATTCAAGGATGTAACAGGCTGCTTCCGGCTAAAAGGGGCAATTTGTGCTCAGACATCTGTGTAACAAGAATAAATTCTGGTCTCAGTTGTGGAATGTGAATATAATCTACCATTAATTGTTGCTGTTCTCCAACTGACGGTAACATTTTTGTGTCTTACATTTGCTGTTACGAGTTTGGGAGTGTGCTGGAAAACAGGTAAGAAAGAAATTATGGCAGAAGAAGGGAAAATATGTGAAATATAATTGTAAAAATCCTGAAAACTGAGTCCTGTAGTTTACCTCAAAACTTCCCTTACTTACAACTCAAACATCAGGCTCTTTCTTTGAAGCAGCTTATAATAAATTTAAGACATATAACACCGCCATCTCTTATAATGGGACTGAGGAGTTTCTGTGTGGAAACTATTTGAAGGAATGTCTAAAAAATGATGTCAAGAAATGCAGATAACTTATGCTTTTCAGCATCTATTCAATCTATGACCCCTGCTGAGTTGATAAGGAAGAGGCATGTCACAGTTGTAGAAAAAAAGAATCACACAGTAAATCAAAGTATTCATGAATAAGACTTTGGAAATTTTCACTGTCATCAGGAGGGCATCTTCCTGATGGGGTGACCTCATTTCAAACAGCACAGTAACTAGAACAGAGTTGTATTGCACCAAAGGTGGCACAAGGCAAGCATGTTTGCTTTTTGTCACGGTGACAGTTTCCTGTGGTAGGAAAAATAAATAAATAAACCACTCCAAAATACAGCACCACCCCTGGCAGTAACCAACGAAGTAGGTTTTGGAAATAACGCTCCTGTCAAATACATTTTAAGGCACTTAAACTGTTATATCATATTTTTGTGTAGAAAAATAAAATATGCATCGAAGCAACATTCACAAGTACGTGTCTTCGGAACTGTTTGTGTGTACAATCCTGTACATATATACATCGCTACACGAAGGACGCCGTCTTCATTATACTGTTGGCCTCGTCAACTTCACTCCCTGTAAGAAAGGACAACGTGATGTTCAGAATTGGACAGTATCTATGAACAAAATGAAAGCATCAATCAACAGCAGATAATTTATGCTACTAGAAGGAAGAAGCAGCCCACCCCGACAGCCTCACATAACCAGTGATCCAAACCTCCAGACACAAACAGACCCATCTGCCCACCTCACTGGCCGGCAGACTTTGTCATCTCCCCAGCCTGACCTGGCTACTCACACTGTCCCACCAAACATAGATGGTCGCCATGCGTCTCAATCACTATTATTTGTAAAGCAGAGGAGACACTCATGGATATGATTGACAGTTTGTATTTATTTTGTGGTCAAATGGGATGGGTAAATATTCCAAGCCTTCTGGATTATTCTAAGGTAGCCGATACCTCCCTTGTTTGGAGGAGTTCCTGTGCAAAAGGAAAATGAACAGCATTGTCCAATTTTGCCTCCCTTTTGGAAATGCTTCAGTTACTCTGCAGAATAAATCCCGGAGCTTTAAAACAATTTTCTGTTCACTACAACTACATGTTTTTGATAGAATATTAGGATTTTCAAATAACTGTCTTCATTCTTTGTCAAAATGTATGTGTATGGATTCTGACCAACAGCGCACATACACATCGATAAATATAAATGGAAGTTTTCAAGAGGGATAAATAGTAAAAGAAATAAAAAGGTACTAAACCGCTCCTCTACCAACTCAGAGTGGGCAGATCGGAGCCCATAGTGGCACCCAGTACAGAATGGGAATGGCTAACGTTCTGGTAAATGACAGAATAAATGAAGGTGCTGGGTGGGCTAGCTTTTTCAAGTAGGATCCTGGGGACCTAGGGCGCTTCGTATAAAAGCGATGTTCTATTTTTGTCTGGGAGGTTCTTGTGGTATTGGGGCAAGATTCTGGAGGCCAAATAGACCAGGGTTCTAGTCCTCACTCTAGCACTGACGAAGCCACCCATGTAGCCTTGGGCAAGTTGCTCAGCTCCCCAAGCCTACTTCCTAACCTGTACAGTGAGACAACAGAGCTCGCCGCCAAAGGTGTTGTACATAGTAATGGGCAGCGATGACAATAAGGATACTTACAGCCGCTAGCTTTTATCAAACACCTGCCATTTAACCCTCTGTAACTCTAAAGAGTAGATATTATCATTAGTCTCAGAGTGGCAGAAACTGAGGTACAGAGAAGTGAAGTACGTGCCCGAGGTCACCCAGAAAGGAGGTAGCACAGCCCGTAGGCTTTTCAAGGTCTACACTTCGAACCAGGTAAATGTTGGGATGCGCTTGGCACACAGAGCTCAACGGGTGTCGTGTGGCTCTTCCATTTTCAGGACGCTAATGACACAACATAGGGCACTCCCCTGCCACTGGATGTCTCTTTTTGCCTATGCTTCTCCTGATAACAGTTGCCATGCTGTGTATAGGCTCAGAGAAGTCCTGTAAGGTCTGAGCTGCTGGGAAGGAGACAACTCTGTGGATGCTTCAATGGTATATTGCAGCAACTAAACTTTGTGTGAATCACCTGGCCGATTTTATTTGGGCTGATAATTTAGGAAATAAAATCTACAGATATCAAATAAGTAACAAGACTCTGAGCTAAGTGTAGTGAAGTTGACATTGTGTTTATTTTGTTAATTAAATTATTTAAATGCCCAAACACATAGTTTTGCTGTGCAAAGAAGTTATTAGGTGTCTAGAATATTAAAAAAATAGACATTTTAGATAAACCCAGGTGCTGTCACATTTATTTATTTATTTTTTTTAAAGTTTCATTCATCTATTTTGAGAGAGAGAGAGGGAGAACACGAGCAGGGAAGGGGCAGAGAGAGCGGGAGAGAAAGAATCCCAAGCAGGTTCATGCTGTCAGCATGGAGCCTGATGCAGGGCTCAAACTCATGAATCATGAGATCATGACCTGAACCAAAATCAAGAATGGACACTTAACTGACTGAGCCACCCAGGTGCCCCAGGGGCTATCATATTTAGAAAGGCATGTGAAATCAGGACACATATGAAAAAGACAGGGTGGGGGAAAGATGGTGAACACCTGAGAGGAGGGGTACAGATATTTTGAGTATATTCACCTTTACCCATTGCAATTTGCCCTTCAATTAACCCTCAGTCTTCCTTTTCAAATAAAATGGATCAATGCATCATTATTATTACTGTGATTAGTTAAGAAAATATGTACTTGAGAATGAGAATATGCTAGCAAAACTTAAAGAATATGAACAGCTAAGATTCAGAAATAGCATTTCAATCTAATTTGGATTTAAATGAGATCTTGCCAGAGTCTTACCTTCTGCCTTGACACCATCCAAGACTTTATCGTTGGCACTAACACACTTCCCAGAAGGATCTGAACTGGGTGGTATATGAGCAAGGGCACGGATATTAGAGAGAGGTGCTCATGGCCTGCGAACACTATCTTCAGCATTGGAATTCCTGATGGACAAAGAAGACAGAAAATCTAGAGGCAAATTCAGTCTGTCATCAAACTAAAGACACACTCCAATAAAACCGGAACTTTGTACGGGGTCATTATCATCTTTCCCCCCGAATGTATTCATAGGGAATGTCTCAAACACGTAATCAAATCTTTCCATCTTCCTTTCACTACATAGCTCTTCCCAGAACAGATTAAAGCTGAAAAGGTGATCAGTGTTCAACGGCACCAGTAATTCCCACTGCAAATTAGCAGCCTGCCTACCGAGGAGAGGGGAGAAGAGTTGCTTCTCAGAAGGCTGAAAAATAATAGTAAGGCAGAGGTCCAAAATGGATCCTTCCGTGCTTAGTAGTGAAATAGACTGCTGGTGTTTAGGAGGGAGGCCTGCTTGACACCATTTCAAAGTCCCAAAAGTTCACTCTTGAGAATCAAAAGGATATGGTAAGATAACATACGATATATATCGTTATAAGTAGGAGGATACTTTTGCCAAGTGAATGTTAATGAAGTCTTTGCCCCTTCTCCTTTGGCCAAGGATCCCAAAGCTCTTTACGAGCTACTGTGTACGGCAAGTGAATTCCAGAATGAGTGCTGAACGTTTAAGCCCCACAGTGAAAGTCTTAATGGAGCTCAGGTAAATGAACACAGCTTTGTTAACCTACCACTCTATAATACCAAGGGCAAAGTCTGCAGATTTTGTAAACAGCTGCCTATGTGTGTACCTATTAGGCTTTTATAACAGAAATCAGACACCGGCAATTTGACTATTATTACCAATTGTTTCAATATGGCCCAGTTGTTAGAATTACTGTGTATGTATGTCTGCTTTTTCAACGGAATGGCTTTAATAGCTTAGCTTCCTTCTTGTTTCTTTGAGAACAGCCTCTGGAAAGGACTCAAGGTCCTAAACATGCACAATGATGGCACATAAATAACTTTTTATTATAACCCACTGAGGAAAGCTCTGCTTTTTCAATTATTTTTACCTTCTAATAAATTTCAAACCTTTATGCAAAAATGTATTTCATAGCCGCTTTCTTTTTCATAGCCTCACAAATCATTGCCGTAAACTGAAGACACTTAACTCATCCCCAACGATCTCTCTCTCACAGCTCTGAAAGGACATGCTTAGATTTTTTGTAGTTTCTGTCTTCTCACTAATAGAAAAAAAACAATAGAGCTTTCTTTTTAAAAATATATACTTCATCAGGGGCACCTGGGCGGCTCAGTCGGTTGGGCATCCGACTTCAGCTCAGGTCATGATCTTGCGGTTCATGAGTTTGAGCCCTGCATCGCGCTCTGTACTCGGAGCCTAGAGCCTACTTTGGATTCTGTGTCTCCCTCTCTCCTCTGCCCCTCCCATGTTCACACTCTGTCTCTCTCTCAAAGATAAATAAACATTAAAAAAATTTTAAAAAAATATACTTAATCAACTGACAGTTGAAAAGTAGCATCTGATATTACAGTCCTGGGAAGTTCTTGCGATGAGAAAAGACCGGAACATTCTCCTCCTGTTTCCAGGAGAGATTATTTGGCCCAAAGGGATGATGTTAAGTAGCCGGTGGGTGCAGGTGGAGTCAAAGTAGGGCTGAAGGGAACGAATAGAAATACAGAGACATTTGTCCCCATAAATGATCAGAGCAAAGATTCTGACCCAAAGTTCGAGGACCATGGCTGCTGGGCTAAATCACCTGAGTTACCCTTTTTTGGCAAAGACTCAGGCTCCGTGTCTTTCTTCGGCAAGCTTAAGTAGGCTCTGAAGGGAAGCCAGAGATACAGTCACGGGGCTGCTGCTGCAATAAATAAACAAATAATCGCTGCAAGGAGGCATCTCCTCAGGCCTTGCCTGAGATAGGAGGCATCTCAGGGCAAGCCACATCAGAAGTTCACCTTAGTGTGAGGAATTAGGTACAGAGATGTGGCAGTAATGACGATGAGAATTGTTGTTATGCAATGAGTGCTTACTACATGTCATGTGCTGCCAAAGTGCTCTCCCATATTAATGGAATTAAGCCTCCCAATAACCCTGGGAGGCTGATGAAAACTATTGTTTGCACTATTTTACTGATGAGGAAAGAGACACCTCGTGGTCAGGAAGCTTTTCCAGGTGGGGGGGTCTGAACTGCAACCCAGGCAATCTCGCGTTCCAGTTCTCTGGGCTAGGTAAGGGTCAAGGCCTCCGAGGTCTTCAGTTCAAGATGCCATGGGGACAGCAGCTTCGTTAGGCAGAAATGGAACTTTTTGGTATGTAAACGCTTTCTAGTCCAGAAGTTCTTTTGGAATTCATTCCCCTTGGATGCTTCCCAGAAGCAGAAGACGTCATCAAACTCCCCTGCCACCCATACCGGATGTTCCCGTGATTTCACATGCTCGAGGAGCTAGGTGATGGCTAGGACAACCCCAGTAGTGTCAAGGGCACGCGGACAGAAAGATGGAGCCAAGCCTTTACTCGCAGGAAGCTTCCAGTGTACAAGTGACCTTCTACCTTCACACCATTTGTGTGAAGTTCTCTTCTGGGCCGGTTCTTCAGCTCCTAGATCTAATCTTCAAACACACCCTTCTGTACACTGCTCCAGGATGGGGCTGGGACTCTGCAAACATCACCCGTCCTTGGCAGCTGACTCCGTGGATGGTTCTGCCAACCGGGGCACTAGAGGAAGGCTGGAGGAGGAGGAGCTTGGGGTTCCTGATGGCCACAGCGCCTTCAGGGAGCGGCAGTGGTTGGCTCCAGCAGATAGGTCCTTGTGCCCCTCCTAAGAGGCCTCAGCCCCCGTTTCCTCCTCTAAGCTTCTAGGCTCTGACAAGAAGGCACTTCTTCCCTTTGTTCACCCAGCTCCCGCTGCTACCTGTGGTTATTACTCCTTTTTTGTCTTCACGGTCCCCTTTCCCCCTTTCGCGTTTCCCCACACTGTTTACTCTTTCCTATGTGAAAGAGTGTTTTCCCTTTTTCCTGATGGACCTGGTGGTACAGACGCTTTTCTTACGCTGCCTTGTAGTGCACATATTCACTCCTCACGAAGAGGGGTCCGTGATGACTAGCAGCTGCCACGGACATGTGTCGGGTTAAACGGGGATTTCTTCTCACTTTATGTGCCTGCAATACCCCCTTGTTAATCATTAATCACATTTCCTATCACTATCACTTGAAGTGACTAATGTTAAAAATATGATTGAACATGACGTAATAGAGGAAAAAAACTTAGCTTCCAGAGATCAGGACCCAAGTCCCTTTCACATGTCCTCGCTTACTCTCGTATGGCGGATGTGCAGCTCCGTCTCTTGGTGAGGGGAGGGGGACCCCAGCAATTCAGGTCATATGTTATTCATTTCCGAAATCTTCATTTTCTTTCAGTCTCTCTCTTTTTTTTTAATGTTTATTTCTGAGAGAGAGAGAGAGCGCGCGTGCGAGCAAGCGAATGGGGGAGGGGCAAAGAGAGAGAGGGATACAGAGGATCCAAAGAGGGCTCTCCGAGCTGACAACAGCGAGCTGGATGTGGGGCTCGAACTCACGAACCAGGAGACCATGACCGGACCAAAGTCAGAGGCTCAAATGACTAAGCCACCCAGATGCTCTCTTTCCTTCAGTCTTAAAATCCACCTTACTTTTCAATCATTTGATTACTACTTTCCTTTTCAATTATTTCAATTATTCGAGTTTTTTCTCCAATCTCTTATTTATCTCCATCTTTCCATCTCTCTTTTTCCCTACTGATCTTTCAGCCTCCCGCCCAACTCTAGTAGACCCTTCACTCTGCATTTTCATTGCCTCGAAGGTCAGTGTAGAAAGAAATTGGGAGAAGCAGAGCGAGGGTTCACTTTTGCATGTTGGAGTGTCTCATGCTATGGTGGCCATCGCTTGGAAGCAGTGAGTTCAGTACGTCAGTTCCAGGGCATCTGTGTCACGTTGCCGGCACTATTAGGATGGCAACGCAAAATTCAACAGAGACGTAAGGAACCTGTAAGAGCCACGATTTCCATCAGTTGGTCATGAACCTGGCAGAACGCAATCTTCAAGCCAAATCAGAACACCAGCAGTGGCTCTTGTTCCAGAAACCTATGTCGCGCACCACCTTCCACCCTCTTTACTCACTTGTTTAATAACTCGCTCGATCATTCGTTCGTTCAGTTAGCACTCATGGAACTGATTAACTGCTCTGTGAAAGAGCGAGGAATGCCGGGAATGGAATGTGACATAACCCGCACTGAGTGGCTTCCCAGGCACCCCTGTGACCGCTCACACCTCCTCCCCATAAACTTCCTTCAGGACAATCGTTTCTCCACTGCATTCCCACACTATGTCTCACAACCACACGAAGGTCTCTCTGACTTGAGGTCTGTTCTGTCGAAGCTATTTTCCGCTCTGTGGCCAGAGTGAGCACAAAATCGGGTTACATCAAATCCCTCGGGAGTTTGTCACACAGGGGAGACTCCTAGGTGTGGTGCACAAGGACCCTCATGACCTGGCCCCTGCCCGTCCCTGTGTGTCTCACACTCCCCCCACTCCTCACTCTGTGCTCCAGCCGGGAAGAGCTCCGCGCTGCCCTCCTCGCCCTCCCTGCCACGTGCCCAGGCCCCAGCGCTGTCCCCCCGCCTTTGCGCTAGAGCTCCTTTTGCCTGGAATGCCCTTCACCCACTTCTCGAGCCCTCTCCTCCAGTGGCCCTCAGTTCTTAAGTCGCCTCCTCTGGGATGCCGTCTTCAAAGCCGCCCACTGGCCTTCAGGTCCTCTCCACTCTGTGCTCGCCTGACCCGCAGCACATTCCAGCCTCGTGCTCACCGCGAGTACTACCACTGTGGGTCCTTAGGAGCTGCCCTCACTAAGGTGGCAGCTGAGGGTCAGCAGCTGTTTCCTCTTCATCTCTGAGCACACAGTGGGTGCCCAAAAGGAGTGTGTCGAGTGAGTGGATTTCTATTTTTCCAGATCCCACCATAAATTTACCGTGCAGACTATCACTCCATTTTCATTATCTTCTTTAAGTAGGGGGGAAAAATGGCAATAATTAAAAAAAAACAAAAAACAAAAAACAAACTTACTAGAAAGAGTTTTCTTTTTAAAGTAAAATTTAAATATAGGACTCTTTTCATCTTGCTATCACTGCAGTAATATAAATGAAGCAAATTAATTTTAATGCTCCCAGGTACTGATTCTGTGTCACCATGGTTGACAGGATCCAACTAGACTTTATGAGATGGCATTTGACTTTATGGAAGTGAACACTATGCCTGCATTTACAATTTTACGGGGGCTTTAAGCTGTCATGCTGAAAAATGTTTATAAAACATTAATCAAAAAATGCCTCTTTAATACAATGCATTGTCTGAAAGATGTTAGAAGGCGCATATTGTAAATGGATTCTTTTTCTGACTAAAGTAATTTCCACCAAAAGCATTTCCCCATTGCTCTACAAGTACACTGTGTGGATAGATAAAGAGCACTTTCCCAGCACATTACTACCTGCTCCAAACACTTGGGAAATCAGTAATGTACAGCATGCCATATTTCCATGTCACACATGACACATTCGTCTAAAATTATCCAACAGAGTTTGACACTGCGGCACATTCCATAAGCAGGGCTTTCAACTGACATCTGCCAAGTAGGAACTTCAAGTGAGGGCTTTCTTCTTCTAACAAGCGAGTAAGGGGTTTCTTTTATCCTATACCCAGGATGGAAAGGATAAAACAATACGTACAAGAACAAGTTTTTTTTTTCCTTCCTATTTTAAATATGTTTATTTTATGTTCTCTGAATTAGAAAATTCCCTTTGTATTAGTGTTCAAGCTTCAACAGTTTCTATGTTCTATTGGATGGGCAGTTTTTAATTGTTCCTTGGGAAACATTTATCTTTCCAGATTAAACACGGACTTTGATTTAGCCCACACTGAAGGCAGAAGGCTGCTCTATTGTTCGCGACATAAAAACTATCTACTTCATATCATAGTTCAGTTTACTTACCTGTAGGTGCACAATGTTCTCACCATCTGTCCATCCACCCATCCATCCATTCCTTCGTTAAAATATACTTTTTGGGCCTCTGCCCTGTGTGAGTCACTGTTCTAGGTGCTGACCATATAAGGTCAGTAGCACCACCAAGGCCTCTGCCTTCCTGGGGCTCACCTTCCTGTAGCTCTTGCCCTGATACCTCAGCTTTCCTCCACCAGAGGGACAAATGTCAGCATGGTGAGTGTAACCCGTTCTGTCACTGGCTTCCCCAGTTTCTACAACTCAAAGTTTGGGAATTATCTTGGACCAACCCCATTTCTCTTCTTACCCCTAGATCAAGCCACCGAAATCTGTAGATTCTTTCCTCCGCCTGCCACTCCCCTTCCCCCTCGGGTTTCACTGCCACCTTCCTAATTCCGTATCTCATAAAGGCAAGCTGAGATTACTCTTATAGCCTCCTGACATAACCCATCTTCAGAGTCTTCCCTTCATCAATCCTCCAAACCACGGCCAGATTAATCTTCCTACAACCCACATTAATTAAAGCCAATACCCTGCTCAAGAATTACAATGACTGTCCAGTGCCCATTCATCACGTTCTCTACCTATTCAACTTCAGTGAAAAACAGTTACTACCAGCACCATTTTGTAAGTGCTTACCGCGTGCGAAGTGTTTTGCCTGCATTATCTCATTTAATCCTTGCAACAGCCCTATGGAGTGGGGGCAATTTTCCCATTTAGGCATGAGGGAACTGAGGTTGAGAGCAGTTAAGTGGCTTGCCTGACATCATGCATCATGCATTTCAGTAGAGGCGGAATTGGACCTCAGTCTATTTACTTGTAATCACTGAGCTATGCCAACTCCATTAAACCAAACTTTCAGTTGTCAATTGCAGTTCTCAGCTCAGGTCTAGCACTTTCTTGTCTTTGTGAAAGCCCAGCCTCTGCTGGATCTTGCCCTTTCTCTCTATGCACCTAAATCCTATGGGTTCATTCAGGCTCAGCTTTATATTTCCTCTACCGTGAAGGTGGCCTCCCTACTGATTTCTTCGTCTTTTGAGGCAAGAAGATGCTCTTCCTCCCGCATCAGATAAACTAGCATTTGCTTATGTTGCCATTATTTTCTTTGGTGTAGGTTTTGTTTTCCCCTGACCATAGGCAGAGTATAGCATTCTTCTTTTAAACTCCTGCAGTATTTAAGCACAGGACTGGTACTTAATAAATGATTGATTACTTAAGAATAGATACTAAAGTAATGTTTCCTATTTAAGAAGACAGGATATGGAACAAATAAATACTAGCTGCTTTGCTAGATTGCAAAGAGAGTGCATTCACACACTCCTTGGGGAGAGGACTGTATTTCCTAGGACAAAATACACTTGCTATTGCAGGAAGGAAAGAAACTGGACTGACTGAGGAACACGAAATTTGAAATGAGTACTAAATTGTGGAGTAGGAGAGGAAGTATGTTGGAAAACAGCCTCTGCGTCCCTCGAAGTCTAATATGACACTCACATTCCCACTTAGCAAAGATAGCGTGTATTCCAATCACCTGGATCACTTCCTGTCTTTCAGGGGTTCATTCGCCTGAATTCACATGACTTGTTTTCCATTTAAATGCTTTCTCAGACTTTTCACTGAGGTTTGGAGAAAGCTGCTGGCAAATCTGGAATCCAGTTGCTTCTCTCTTCCGTCGTCATGGTGATTTCCCACTTTTGTTTAGTCTGTTCTTAGTTAGAAACATCCATAAGTTTACTATCTAAATGTCCTACACATTGTTATTGAATTCTATCTCTTCCTCAGTGAATCTCTCAGAAAAGCCCATGTTTGCCTTTAAAAGTCATTGGGATAGATGGTCTCCCCAGTCATAATGTAACCCAGGAACGCAGTCGCTGTTTAAGACACTCTTCTCCCACATCACTAAATGCCAATCTCTGTGTTCCCTTCTCACACACGCGTGCACACACACACACACACACACACACAGTCTTTCTCTTTAGAGACAAGTACTCACAAAACGTCAAACTCACTGGCACTAATTTATCTCAATTACTAAACAAGGGAGCAATTACATGCCATTTCTAGAGCACAAAATGATACCATGATAAAGTGCAACAAGTTTTAGAATTTGGTTAGAAAAGGCTTTCAGGTGAGATTTACCTAAAGCGAGCTAATTTTCAGTAATATAGCTGTCATTTTCATGCAGCCATTTATAATTTATTATATCCAGTAACCTACGTGAGGCAGGTCAGTGTAGGAGTTAAGAAGCCTGACACAGAAGTCAAAGAGCCCTGGGTCAGCACGTGCACCACTTACCACCTGTGTGGCCTTGGTTGGGCAAGTTATTTAGCCTCAGTTTTCACATCTGTAAAGTGTACCTACTCTGTAGGTTTGGGGCTTTTGTCTTTTTTAATAGACAGTAAGTGAAACAATGTACAAAGTCCATTACGTGTCAGACAATCTTCTAGGTGCAGGGAATAAATGGGCAATCGCCCCCTTCCACTGCCTTCAAGGAGTGTATGCTGTTACTCATTTAATAGGGAGAGAAGATAGAGGATACCAGGCCAAATCAAGGCAAAGAGCAAATTCCACGCAGTCACAAAATCATGACACACGGCAGCGAGAAAAGGCAGCACTGCTGTCTAGGGAAACAGTTGTTAGGCAAGTGGATTCAGTGAACATTTGTGTTATTCCGATTTTTGTCTCTGGTTTGGAAGGGGTAAAACGAAAGGCCATCTGCTTCGAGGTTGAATGGTTATGGCTTGGCTTGTAGAGGCCTGCTAGGTCCATCAAGAGCTACCCTAAGGTGTGGCCTTTTGGAGCAGCTGCTATTTAGTCTGCACAGCCCCCAGAATTCTATTCTGCTTACAATCCTGGCTATTCTAGAACTCCTCCCCCAATCCCCTCCCCCCAGCCTTCCAAACCCATCTGGAATGTTCTGAAGGCTGGCAAGTCGACTTCCTGCAGATTCCCTCAGGACTGCGGACAGGATGTCACAGATCTTCTCCTCACTCCCATCTAAATAACTGGTCTTTTGTGCAAATTCTCCAAGGTACTTTAATATGCAGATTACACTGCCTCACCCTTGCCAATGATTTACATTTCACTTTCCTCCCTGGTCTTTTTGTGTCATTCCATCCTTAACTGCAATCTCCTGCCCTATTATCTTTGGCGTTACCCCACTACAGCATCAGAAAGCCTACTGCTGCTTTATGACACACAGAAGAAGACATTTGTGTCCTTTTTATACAAAGAGGCATCCAAAATGAGGTACGACTAAATAACATATGCAGATAGGAGCTCTCTCGCACTTTCCCCACTGCCCCAGTGGGTTCACGGAACCCACACAGATGTTGAACATTTCCAAACTGCTCAATACAAAGGCAACAACAGCAGCTCCGGGATCTCTGATGAACCCCCTTGGCTAGGCCTCTGGCAGAAAAACACGGCAATCCTGCACCAGTTTAACAGATATCTACTAATGGAATTTTAATTTCTAACCTCCGAAGCCCAAAATATGTCATAGGGTTATCTCTGTAGCTGGCGTATGAGAGGGGAAGGGACACTTTACAATCCACACAGGAGACGTCAGCAAACGTGCGTCACAAACTGGCCTCAAACACCCCCTCTGCTTTCCTCTCAGGGGCTCACGCTGCTCTCCGGCCACCCTCCCCTCCACACTTAGGAAGACTTTAAATGTCAGACGTCTTTTCTGATGTGAAACTTTAGACATTTATCCTTGATCTTTCAAAACCGTAATTCAAGAATATATATTTTTTTTAATCCAAAAGGGAGAATTAGGTCTGCAAGAGCAGGACAATTAACAAATATAAGGCCATTATTATACACATTATACACATCTAAGGCCATTATTAAGAAAAAGGAACCACCTTTCCAGTAATCAAAAGCTTTAGAAAAGAGAGAGCAGTATCCATGTTTCAGTCTTTCAACAATCCCACCTCGTACAGAACTTCAGAAGTCATATCTGGAGTTCATAGATTTTTTTTTTAAGTTTATTTATTTATTTATTTTAAGAGAGGGAGAACGCGCATACCAGCAGGGGAGGGGTAGAGAGAGAGGGAGAGAGAGCATCCCAAGCAGGCTCCACACTGTCAGCGCAACTCAAACTCACGAACAGTGAGATCATGACCTGAACTGAAATCAAGAATCGGATGTTTAACCGACTGAGCCACCCAGGTGCCCCATTGAGTTCATGGACGTTTTTGACCTTCATTTGTGTGTTGGAAAGGCACTACAGGGTACAGAAGATAATTACACAGGTTACTATGTGTCAGGTACCATTCTGAGAGGGTGCAAACATCAGTTCATTCACTCCTCATGTTTCCGGTGTGAGTAAAGCTACCATTCTTGTCTCCACTTTTCAGATGAGGAAACCGAGGTCGCAATCAGTACAAATTTCCCCAAGGCCACGCACAGCTAGTGACCGGACGTAGCTGGGATGTGAATACAGACAGACTGGCTCCAGCGTCTGTGGTCTTCAACCATACTCTGTGCTTGCAATGCCTGAAATGCTTATTTGTTGGGGTACTTAGGAACCCCAGAGAAAAGAGATGCTTGATAATATTAACATCCAAAACAGAGGGTGAAACCTAAGAAAAATAATATTTACACAAGAGAAGTCTGAAAGGAAAAGAGAGGTACGCCTTTCAACAAAGGTGCCTATGTGACCGGCCTTTTACTTGCTTCAAATAAAAGGTGGCTTATGATCATTTTTGGCCCTTTAGGAAAATAATAGATTGTGTTTTAGTCTTCAGTTACCTGGGCTGTAATCCCATCGCTTTGCTGAAAGTTTTATGTAAATAAAGATGCAAGAAAAGACCAAAATGAGCAGCTGGTGTTATTTCTGTTCTGAAACAGGTACGTTCTGATTGGAAAGGACGTTTAATGAATGGCCTGAGCCGACTCACCAGATGCTGACAATGAAACAATTTAACTCTACCAATTGAAGGTTTCTGCCTCGGAAGATTAGGTACACCTTCACCTGTCTGACAGCATTGCAGGAGTAATTAGCAAGCAGGGAATTCAAGAATGAATTAAAGAACTGAGCCAGGGAGGCTTCATTCAAACGCCGGCTGTGTCTTCCAGGATGGGGTCACCATATTTATGGAGACAAGGTGGGCAGGAAGTAGATGGACATGACTTTTTTTTCCTTTTCTAGGCTGTGAAGGAAGAGTCTTTTGTCTTCTTACGAGAAAATCTGGCTAATATTCATGCTCACAGGACATGAAAACATCAAAAATAGATTGAGACTTTCGTATGACAAATATAACACAAGGTCATCAGAATATATTTAACATGATCACCAATACAGAAGTGGCCCCTGGTTCAGAACAGAACTCACCGAACTCCGGCTCTGGAAAGGCTTGCTTAATTTTACAGAAGTTTTTAGATGTGTTTTTATATAAATGAAGAAAAACACTCCAATCTTTTCAGTCCGAGGCACATCAGAGAAGCAGATGGATGTGACACGTGCTTTCGTGGATTCTGACACAGCCGCCACCCTCTAAACTTAGTGCTCCCTAAAATTTTGCACTGATAATGCTCTTAACAGTGGACGGTGGAACTTCTGGAAGGCTTTCAAGTCTTAGTTAAGTGGTATATGTGATCAGCTGTGACCCAAATGCACATTATTTTTTTAAGATACATTCTTTCTTTTGTCAACATGGCTGTTAATCACCCTCTGGCAGTAATCTTCTTCTTGATGATACAATGTTTATGATGAACATCAACATCAGAAGAGATGTCTTCTGACACAAAAGAATTAAAGAACTGACACAAAACAAGGCAGTTTTGATTTGGGGATTAGAAATTAGCATTATTTATCTTTAAATCCAACTGTTTTAAAAATGTTCACTCAGGTTTCTGTGGTTTAACTTAGCTAGATGATGTCCTACTAACCTCCTCCTGCTCTTTATCTATTCTGAATATATAAAAATTGGAGAGTTAAGGCCTCATTTAGAAGGCTTTTAGGCAGAGGAAGAAATTAAGAAAGCCCTTGGAGCCATTTCTGGAAATAATGATGTTTGTCTAATCCCCTCAGTTCTCCTTAACCTCTGAGTACTTCACACATCTAAGAGAATTGTGGTTTTCACAAGTCAGTACAGACAAATGGCCACTTTTATCAACAAATCAGTAGGGATAATCTTAAATTGCAGTCTTTAAAAAAAATTTTTTTTAATGTTTATTTATTTTTGAGACAGAGCACGAGCAGGGAAAGGGCTGAGAGGGAGACACAGAATCCAAAGCAGGATCCAGGCTCTGAGCTGTCAGCGCAGGGCTTGAACTCAGAAACCGCGAGATCGTGACCTGAGCTGAAGTCGGACGCTTAACTGACTGAGTCACCCAGGCGCCCTCTAAATTGCAGTCTTTTTGAAACACAGTAGTGCATAAATGCACATACACGCAGAAAGTAGTCTGATGCGGTAGTTCTCAGCCCCTGCTACACATTAGAATCACCTGGGTGGCTTTCAGGAACTATGATGCTGGGTCCATCCTGAGAGATTCAGAGGTAATCGCTGTGGGGCGAGGTCAGGGCATCACGGTTATTGGACAGCTCCCAGATGATTCTAATGTGAGCTGGGCTAAGCCAGGTCTGGTAGAAGGGGGGAGCAAGAGGACTCTGGAGGATGCTGGAGGCACAGATGGGCCTGTATGCTGTAGGCTCTGCTCTTTAGTCACTATGTGGATTGGGGTAAATATCTGACCTCACTGAAGCAGAACTTTCTACCTTGGACAGTGTGCTCAATAATACCTACTGTGTAAGGCTACTGTGAAGCTTACATGAGATAAAGGCAACTTATGTGCCTAATACAGTGCCTAGCATTAGCAGATAAACAGCGGAGCCTTCTCCCTTTAATGTTTCAAAGTGTCTTCATATCTACTTTCTGATTTAATGTTCCCCTCAGCCTTATAAGGCAGAAGAAAACAGGCCTGCAAGTTTGGATGTCAATATGTTTGGCTGATTTAGAATTTCAGATCATTTTACTATCAAAATAATTTCATATCCTCTCTAACCTCTGGAGTGCCTCAGGGCTCAGTCCTCCGAGCTCCTTTCTCCTCTATCTCCATAGTCCTTAGTGACCTCATCCAGTCTGAGAGCTTAAAATAACCTCTATGTGATGAAAGCCCCACACTTACAAGGCCAACTCTCCATTGGATGTTAAGAGATCTCAAACTTAACATGTTCAAAATGGAACTCTTGACTTGCCCCCACATCCCTCTTCAGCCACCAAAATCTGTTCCTTTGCCATCTTCCCGAATCCAGTAAATGGCAACTCCATCCTTCCAGCCCCTCAGGCCAAACACCTTAGAATATCTTTAATTCTCCTTTCTCTTATAAGCATATCTAGTTTATAGGAAGCCCTATAGGCTCTGTGTTCAGAATATGTCCAAAATCCAATACCACTCCCACCTTTGAATTGCCTTTGACCTTAAACTCCTATCTGGATTAAAGCTTCTTAATTGGCCTTCCTGTTTCTCACTGTTGTACCCTTCCATCCATCCAACCCCAGGCTTTTATTAACACAGCAGCCATAGGGATCCTTTCGAAGTGGAAGCTGGATCTTGTCTACTCAAGATCTACTAGTGTACTCAAAACCTTCCAATGACTTCCACTCTCATCCTGAGTAAAATGTAGGTCCTTACAGTGGCCAACAAGGTCTTACACAATATCACTCGCCCTTCTCCTACCCCTTGTACCATGGCTCCTATAGCTCTCTCCCTCACTCATTCTGTTTCTTGAATACCGGCCCCCTCCTCATCCTCCAACTTGCCAGGCACACAGTGTTGCCCCAGGCCCCACACCCTCACTGCTCCCTCCACTTGGAATCTCCTTCCCCTAAATACCCATGTGACTTGCTCCCTGTTTCCTTTAGGTCTTCGATCCAACACCCTCTTTCAGCCTAAAACCTTCCCATCTCCACCCTGGCACTCCTTATTTTCCTTCCTGGTTTTATTTTTCTGTATAACACTTAACCATCATCGGATATGTTCTATGCTTGAGTGTCTGTTTAATCCCACTAGAAAGGAAGCTAGTAAGGGCAAGAACTTTTTTGTACTTTGTTCACTGCTGCAGCCCATAGGACCTGAAACAGGACCCAACATATAGTAGGCACTAAAAAACACTTGGTGAGTGAATGAACGAATCAAGAAAATTGTGTTTCAAAAGCACCTTTTCATCGGCACCATTGCTTCCTGTTTTTGCACTCACTGCCAGTGTCGAGGGTTTTTTTTTTTTTTCAATATATGAAATTTACTGTCAAAGTGGCTTCCATACAATACCCAGTGCTCATCCCAAAAGGTGCCCTCCTCAATACCCATCACCCACCCTCCCCTCCCTCCCACCCCCCATCAATCCTCACTTTGTTCTCAGTTTTTAAGAGTCTTTTATGCTTTGGCTCTCTCCCACCCTAACCTCTTTTTTTTTTTTTTTCTTTTTTCCTTCCCCTCAAGGGGTTTGTTTTTCATTAATATTTAGAACATCTGCTCTAGCAGTACTAGAGTGCTTGCACCAGAGTAGACCAGTCATAGCACACAGAGAACCAGTACATGGTGGGAACGTGCAGCAGGGGCAGCTCTGAGAAATGTCGCTGCTACAGTATCGTTGCCATGCTCAGCTTCAGGAGAGATGACATTCCAAATGAGCTGGCTTTCTGAGGCCTCCGCATCTTCTGAGCTGTGTCCAATTTTACGTCTCCTCTTGCCCCCAAGGTAGCTTGTCAAAAACCCACCTGGTACCCCATGGCTTTAAAAAGTGGGCAGCTAACTCTAACTTCTGGCTGGAGTTGTCTGGATGGGGCTGTAGATGGGGACAAGGAGGCTGTGGGTGTCCCCCTCGTTTTGCAGCTGCAGGCTCGTTTATTCCTCACTGTAAAGGAGCATGGAGCTGGCTGTCATTAAATACACACAAACCGGTTTATAGTGTCTGGCTCAATTAAGGGAACTTCTGGAAGAGACACAACCCAATAAATAATTGGAGAGATGCAACTCTGAAATGACAAATGTTATTCACAGGTCTCTGTTTGCAAGTGGAGATTGAGAGATATGAACTTCAAGTGAATGAGATCTCCTGGGTGAGCGTCTTCACTTCAAACATGGTAAACAGCTGCTGTCCTGTGATGCACATTTTAGGACTGCTACAGGCAAACTTTCTAAATATGAATAATAATAATAGTAAAGACCAAACCCCTCGGCAACTGACAGCGAGTGTAGAGATAGCAGGAAGCACTGGGCCAGGGGCCGCTGTCAGCTCTCCTGGACGGGGCGAAGGCCTCCTCACAAAGGACAAGCTCCAGAACGCCACAGCGTGTTCCCCTCACCTCTCGTGCCATTTCCCTCTCAGAAGCGTGGCGTGTATATGACTGAGGGTGCATGATTTGGTTATTAACGGGTACAATTAATCTCTTTAGAGCTACTTCCATGACTGGTGGTTTTTTACTTGGAAATAAAGAAAACTGGGAATTAAAAGTTTCCACTAACTTAATGCCACTAAGTTGACCTTCAAAGCATGTAAGGTAAGGTACGTAGTTTTCAGTGCCACTGCAAGCCCAGTCCAGCGGCAGTGCAGCTGGTGCAGGTAAACGACGGCTCCTCTTGCTCCCACCCTGCCACCGAGACTGAACGAGCGGTGGACGGCTGACACATCATTCTCAGGTGTTTCTAGAATCCTGGGTGGCATGATGGAAAGGACCTGGTCTTTGACATCAGAGACCTGGTTTTAAATCCTGATCATGCCCTCTGCCAGCTATATGATCGGGTGATTTAACCCTAATCCCCTCAGTTTCCACATCTGCTGAAAAGGAGATTAAAACAACTGTCTCAAAGGGAGGCCACCTCAAAGTTGGAGGTTTTAGTGAGGCAGGGCTTGTCAAGTACCTAGTATGGTCGTCTGGCATAGAGTCAGCACCACCCAAATGATTGTGATTAGGGTTTCGATTATGGTTAGAAAGAGCACTATGAGATAGTATTGTGGAGCTCAGATTTAGTAGTTTACAGGACTGGGCAGGGAAGGGGCTTGCCACTGAAACACCCAGGGTGATGTCAGAAGCATTCCTACAACTTTTGAGAATGGTAGCTACTGAGGATTGCCACAGGAACTGAAACTTCCTACCTAGGGTGTGGCCAAGACTCCACTGGCCTTCATCTGTCTACAGATTCTGGATAAGGGCTTGTGGTTCTCCTCTCCTCTTCCCCCTCCTCTCCCTTCCTCTCCTCTCCTCTCCTCTCCTCTCCTCTCCTCTCCTCTCCTCTCCACTTCTCTCCTCTCCTCTCCTCTCCTCCCCTCTCCTCCCCTCCCCTCCCCTCCCCTCCCCTCTTATTTTCTTTTTGAATCTTTCCATGGTATGAATTACACTGTAAGATTTTGGGGGGGAAATTCATATCTATTTCCTTTCATCAAGGGACTTCTATACGGACAACCTTCAAATACCAGGCATGCTGAAATTATTTTCAATATGCTTAAACTTTACTTTAAGCTTAAAGAAAGCAAGCCTCACTTCTGGAGGCTTCTGGAGTGAGCACTGGGGGTGTGGCTGCTGAGTGAAGGGTTTTCCTCTGATCAGGCTATGCCTTGTGAAATACTGGCATACTTCCACATCCAAAAGCTGCGCTTTGACCACATTCATACAAAGGGAAATCAAAAGGCCTTTGAAGTTCAGGCAAAAATATAGGTACAGATTGGGAAAACAGGAGCAAGTTTTCATCCTTCTTAGACATAACCACAATATCATACACTGGAGCCATGGAACGAGAAAGTGAGTGGCCTTGAGAAATCAGTGTCCAAGCCTACTGAGTTGTTTGTAAAATTTTATTTTCTTAGAGTACTTGGGAGTATGTCATGAGCATCTGTGTCCTAAGTATCTCCTTTTGGCTAATAATGAAATAAAAAGCATCTACAATTGGGGCACATCATGGCCAGACTAAAGTCAAAAACAAACACAAACAAACAAACAAAAAAACCCAAACAACCCAAACCAACCAAGCCAAGCTGACCCAAACTAGTTTCCATTACCATCAAAAAGCACTTACACAAAATTTGCCTGAATGCTCTACTATGTCAAACACTTCCCTAAAGGTCTGGGCAGGTGAGCCAGCATTCTGGAAACTGAGAGGTGATTCTCGATGCATGTATTATGATGCCTCTTAAACTTTCGTGTGCAAAATACTCTTTTTTGGTGTGTTTCAAAAATCGGACTTCAGGGTCTTATTCTTAAAAATTCTGAATCATATGAGGTGCAGTAATCTCTTTTTTTTTTCTTCTTCTTCTTCTTCAAAGGAAGTGACTTGCTGTAATTTAGAGGGCCACCCTTGTTGAAATGTTGATCTTAAGGTATCCCTCTGAAGGGCTCAAGATTCTAAAGCTGAGTACCTTTCAAAATCAGAGAATTATTGAATGCTAGAACTAGAAGGGCCCCATAGATCATCTAGCCTAAACTGTTCATAGCTAGTAGCCCACAGGACTGGTACTAGAGCACAATACTCTCTGTAGAACTGTTGTTGCAGCACAGCACAGCGGCTGAGGGCGAGACCTCGTGTAAGTTCTGGCTCTGCCCCCTGGGTCATGTGACTTGGGCAAGCTGCTGATCACTTAGGAGCCTCACTTTCCTTATCCAGGATGATTGCGGGAGTGATGTGAGTTGGTGTGTGTAAAGGACTATTTGGGAGGTGACCTCCACCAGGTTGGTCACGCATAGGTTCCAGATTCTTTCTGGCAGATAATGTGTAGTGGCCACAGAAATAATTTAAAAAAAAAAATTTTTTTTAGACGTTTATTTATTATTGAGAGACAGAGAGAGACAGAGCATGAGCATGGGAGGGGCAGAGAGAAGGGGAGACACAGAATCCGAAGCAGGCTCCAGGCTCCAAGCTGTCAGCACAGAGCCTGAAGCAGGGCCCGAACTCAAACCGTGAGACCATGACCTGAGCCGAAGTCGGACGCTTAACCGACTGAGCCACCCAAGAATTTTAAGAATGGGTGAAGATGAGCTAGGCCCCCACAAGCTTGCCAGCAGGTTTGAATGAAAGTAAGCTGCCACACATACAGGTGTTTTTAACTCAACACATATTCGTAGTCACACATAGAAACAGTTTATACAACCTATCCTGTCAACTCAAGGCCCTGGCTCTGACCTTTCAAGCGCTCTCACTAGCCCCTCTCAAAGCACACACGGCTACGTTCCAGCACAGGATTCCATGACCCTTCCAGTCAGCCTCAGGCAACCACACATCCTCCTAATAGTAGTGGGGCACAGAACCACGTAGGGATAAGCCTCCAGCACAGCCCGGAGGATTTCATATTCAAGCTACTGGGTTTGCTAGATTCTTTGAGGCAAGTAGGAAGTGTCTCTAAAGTTTTCAGGCAGTATACTTATTAGTCAGAGTGCATTTATAACATTTATCATGCAAAGTAACAAGTCAGTAATTTCATCAATACAAACCCATTTCAGAATTCATTATACTCATTAGCAAAATCTCTGGTTGACAGAGATACAGATCACAAAAGCATGTGTTATAGCTGCCTCTGCAGTATTTCCTTTCTGATAAAATAGTAGCCGAACACTCCGGTGAGAATTTTCCATTAGAGCAACTGGCTGTCCCTAGAGCTGAACTCTGAACTAACTAGTGCCTACATGATCCCACACTGGACACAAAAGTATTTTCAAGTAAATTACTTCATGTAACAAGCACATAGCACAGTGTTTGCCTATTAAGTACTCAAGTACTGTTAGCTGTTATTTTTATTCCCACTACTATTGAAAACATGATGAATAGAGACACAATTAAAAAGTAAATCCAAAAAAAGGTACAGAGACTCTGTAACATAAGCTGGATTAATAAAAATCTAAATGCAGGTGATCTTATATTACCATAAATCAAGAATTATTCTGAGTCTTAATTTAGCTCTGGTCTCCACATGGTATCAGAAATTTGGGTTAAAGTTCAACTGAAAAAAGACAGTGGACGCTTAAGCCTATATGGTAACTATTTGAGGAAGGGAATAAAATCTTACCAAAAAGGTATAAGGTAATAGTTTCCAGCCTTGGGTTATGACCCATTAAGGAACTGCAAGTCAATGTAATGGGTTTTATCTACCACTTGGATAGAATATGGAATGCATCATATAAAATAAGAGTGAATGGGGTTTTGTAAAACTTTTTACACACAAGCAATGTGTACTCGATGACACTGTAAAATGTATCTCTAACTGTAGGTTGTTAATTTAACACGTTTGACAGTCTCTGGCATAGGAAACGAGGAGGAGGGGAAATGTGGGTAGCAGGGCACTGATCTCCAGGTGAACAGCTCCTGGCACATCATTAAGATTAATGGTACTTGAGGGTCAGGCTAAATAAGACAAAACAACAAAGAAGTTTTACTATTTTTCATTTCATACTTGCCGCTAGAACCTGGGAACTTCTTAAATCTTTATTACCTAAGTCTAGATGTATTAGCAACGATTTTCAGACACCAAATTCAGAATCAAAAATTCAAAGCAAAACAATCCACAAACCTCTGAGAAACATAAGCATACCACTTTGAGCACTTACATTTCTTTCTTTATATGGATCAAAAAATGGTACAAAATGACAGACACTCCCTCACTTTTCTTCAGCGCAGTAGCAAAATCTACTCTGTCTATAATTTCAGTGGCATCTTTAAGAATCTGTCAAATGCAGAGGTCCCCGAACTGCCTTTCCTTATGGAACTGTAACTCCAGTGGCAAACCACAGGACAGATACATATTTATGGCTACGACCCAGACACAAACTTCTATTTTCTGTCTCTTCTCTGGACTTCTCTTTCCACTTTATAGTTTACTGTCATACAGCACTGTGGCTCTTAGTTTGCAAGAAAAAGTGCAGACAGTGATGCCTCACGTGAAATGGAGAGGCTGGCTCATCAAGACTCACTTTAAATAGAATATAACCTTTTGTTACTATAGAAGGTAGAAGGAATGAATGCCAGTTTCTGACTGGGCCGCATGGAAATATATGCCTATGGGAACAATTATAGATATTAAGTATTTAAAACTGTTTTATAACTAGCAATGTGATCAGAAGTGATTTTCTTCCTTAAGCAATTAATAAAATAATTCAAATTCACACCGAGAATGCACATTTACAATATTTGGAATCAGTATAGTACTTTTTGGTTTTCCAAGTGCTTTCATATCTTATTATACAATGCAGTTCTGGAAATCAGGAGGCTGGGCATCCAGTCTCTATTAGTTATATGATCTGGGGTTAAGTTTGTAAAAATTTTCCATGCTCTCATTTCTTTGTAGGCAAAATAATGTTACTGACCTGCTAATATTCAAGGTTTTCGGGTCATATGATTTAATGAGCTCAAAGCCTGCTTCCCAATTGTGGGGCAAGTTTTATTAAGATAATAGCCTCTGTTGGGGCGCCTGGGTGTCTCAGTCGGTTGAGCATCTGACCTCAGCTCAGGTCATGATCTTGTGGTCTGTGAGTTTGAACCCCACGTGGGGCTCTATGCTGACAGCTCAGAGCCTAGAACCTGCTTCGGTTCCTGTGTCTCCCTCTCTCTCTGCCCCTCCCCTGCTCACACTCTGTCTCGCTCTCTCTCTCAAAAATAAATAAACATTAAAAAAAAAAAAAGATAATAGTCTCTGTGTGCCAAATAGAATCACAGATAAGCTTTAGGGGAAAAGAATAGCAGAAGTGAAAACTTTTATATTTCAATCCCATTTCCTCTTGAGAAAATAATGCAGATGTTATTAAGTGATCTTTCCAGCCCAAGTTATGGGTAATCCTGTAGCATTCTCCAGTAGCTTCCAAGGAAAACTGAAAATAAGATCCGTTGCAGACTTTGTTTCTCCTATGAAACTCTTTGGAGGGTGAAGGTATTTTTTAACCTCTTTTGGAAGAAGCAAAAGCCGTATTTGGAAGAAGCAAAAGCCGTATTTCTTTTCCTGCAATAATGTAACATTATTTACACAACCGTTCGCGAGCTCTTTTCCCTTTCACACACAGCAGGGCAGTGGTTCTAGAACGGAAACAGTCACTGAGCACAGACTACGGAAACTTAAGCCTGGGAGGAATGTCAGGTATCGTTTTGTCCATCTTCTCATTTTACAGATGAGGAAACTGAGGCCCGCAGCAGTTACATGATTTGTTCCAGCTTTTGGTGAGATCAATGGAACTGGAATCCAGGCTAGAATCAGGTATGTGTTCTCTCCACTCTGCAGAATCCCAGGTCTACCAAAAAGTTATATTCTTTTTGCTTAATGCATAGTTTCTTGTCACAATTCAGCTGTACAACTGCAATCATAGATTCATATAGTGAAGTCTAAACAGTGTGAGGGAATCCCTGCCTTGATTCGCCCTTGTCCATAGTGTCTATAAACGGTAAGACATATGGTGGGCTTTTAATAAGCATTCATCATGATTCTCTAAACTTTATTTTTTTTTTTCAACGTTTTTTTTATTTATTTTTGGGACAGAGAGAGACAGAGCATGAACGGGGGAGGGGCAGAGAGAGAGGGAGACACAGAATCGGAAACAGGCTCCAGGCTCTGAGCCATCAGCCCAGAGCCTGACGCGGGGCTCGAACTCACGGACCGCGAGATCGTGACCTGGCTGAAGTCGGACGCTCAACCGACTGCGCCACCCAGGCGCCCCATGATTCTCTAAACTTTAAATAGCATTCTTCCACTTCAGAAATGCTTCTAGAAATAAATGACTGAGAATCTCACAACTGACTGTCAATAGTCAGTTGACATGCTATGGGAGTATGTGCTTTCATTTTGCTATTTAAAAACATTAAAAACTAATATAAACTTATATGAAGGGATCTCAAACCTCCTGAAACATTCTCTTTTGAGGTGTCTTGAGAATGTTTTTCACATGTATTGGAACTCTAGATAAGCAAAGTGATTTGAATACTCAAGAGAAAAAGATAAAATAAAATAGAAGTAAACTACTAATTCCACAGAGTATCTTGGATCGAATTTCTTTCTGATGAGATCTATTGACTGACTGTGCACTGAGCCGTTGTTAACCAGGGTATATACCGTTCTTCAATCTCTGCTACGTAAAATACCTTGTCATTATTCTACAAATATCAACATCAAACTAGAGGAGAATTTGGGAGAGTTCACAGCTTTTAAGGTAACCCACTGCAAGGGATGCTGTCTTGACAAATATAAAATTACCTCCAACCCTGAGCTAAAACTATAGGAGAGCAGCATGCAAGCCCCGGAGTATTGTTTTAGATGAGGCACAGTGATAGCTCGGTGCTTCCTTCAGGCCTCCTCTTTCTTCCTGAACGAACTCCAGGGAATGGCATCATGTCAGGCTTTCCAGATGGATTATGTGAAGCCATAGCTCAATGTCATTTTCAATAGGAAGCCTCATAATTAAAGGTCAAATAGTCACTTCATCTGCAATCAATCAATAGAAAAAGTACTAATACGAAGAACTAATCAATCAATGGCAAATGCACTAATAAAAGCAATGAATCAAATACAGCATCTGCGTAGATGCAAGTACACTGAAGAGATTGAGACAGGGCAAAAGCAAGAACAATAAAATAAATTGAAAGGGTATGTACAAGAGAATATTTCAGAAGGCTCCTCAAGTGAGGGTTTTCATCTGTGGCTCATTAGTTACCTGGGTACCACTTGGTCTACAATGATTTATTCCTAAATACAAATACTACATATAATAATGAATGGTATTTCATAAGCCTTACTGAATGTATTCTATCTGAGGTGTTAGATGTGTGTGCACATTTATTGCGTGTGTGTAAAATCACTAGAAGAAATACTTTGGTAGTGATCTCACGAGGGACAGATAAACTTTCTCAGGGCCAAAGAGATATATTATAATCTATTATATTTTATCTTTGTGTGAGAGGTGAGAGATAGTATAATTTTGAGTGATATGATCTGAAATATGTTCCTCGCTTTCCGGAATGTGAATTTTTTCACACTTAGTGTGATGTTCTTCCACTTCCATGCACAGAAGAAGCTCCCTTAGGATAATTACTATCATTGTCACAGCAGATCCTCTATAAGTGATGTCAGGTCCCCAATAGAAGGGAACGTGCATTGCATCTTGTGAAAACGGATATGGTAAATTCATAGGCCATTCTAGTGATAATTGAGCCAACACCCTTCTCTACAGGTAAAGACTAGGGTGTTGCTGGAACAAGGGCAATCCATGTCACCCCCCTGAGATAAGGGAAGTAGCAAAGAGGTAAATGCTACCTAGGAGACTTCAGGAAGGCAGCCAGATATGATCAAGCCAGGACAGAATAGTCAGTCAAATTACCTAATCTAAGAGGTAAGGAAACTGAAGCCTGGGCATGCCTCACTGGAAGAGTGAGGATAAGTATTCAGGTCTCACAATTCCAAAAAAGCTTAAGGCCATCATGTTATGAAAGTAACTGAGGATTTAGACTACATGGTTAGTTAGATACCAGCTTGTATCTTATTGTAGTATCTAAGGGTCTACTTCATGGGAGAGCACTGAAAAAACAAAGTGCATATGCAGACATTTTGTCCGAGTTAACCCAACCCTTTTTAGCAAAACAGCTACTTCTGATTAGTGTTCAGAATACCCGTTTGCCTGAAAATCAGGTTTCAGAAAGCATCAGGAACAGAAGAATATGGTGTTGAGATTAAGAAAAATAAAAAGACACACACACAAATATCCAATGGGTAGGTATTTTGCTCATCGAAAAGAAAAGAATACTGGTCAGGCTTCAGTAGGCTCTTTGGGTAGAGTTCTTTGCTCAATACAGCCAGCTCCAGCACAAAAGAACATCGTGGAGAGACAAAAAAAAATCCATTTTGGTTTTTCTGACAAAAAAAACCCCAAGGAGTGTATGGGATTTACAAGCCCACTGCAGAAATGCAGAGTGTATATGGTGCAGCCACAGCTCAGCATCTCCTCTAATCCACTCTACCGGACATGGGCTCATTTGATCTCTGGCTCTGGACATCTGAGGCGTCTGGTGGCCCTGGCCTCTGGACTCCCTACCTACTTTTTAGGAGCCCTGGAACACTAGACATCACAGCGCAATAACAGCGTGGGGAAAGAAGTGCAAGATGATTTCTCTGAAGTCAAAAATTAAACCACACCCATTACATGAAAATCTATAGGACCAGGGGTCGGGGGACTGGAACCGTGGAAATGATAACACGGTCATAATTAATCAATTGATAATAACAAACAATAACAGCTCCTGCTTGAAAGAGTGTCTGCTGTGTGCCAGGCAGCACACCCGGCTCTGTAGGTGGGCTGTAGAATTTCCTCCATAGTGATCTACATACACTGCAATTATGGCACTTTCTGCCATGTACTGACTATGGATTATGTACAAGTACTGTGCCAGCTACTTAACAAACTTTAATCTTAATAATAAACTTCATAAACGTGAATATGATTCTGCCCCATTTTACAGATGAGAAAGCAAAGGTTCAGGGAAGTTAAGGGATTTGTCCAGTCACAAAGTCAGGATTGGAACGTGACTTCCAAAGTGCTTTCAACTTCAACTCGATAATATTATGAAGAAAACCTAACAGAAATACTGCAACGTATAGACATTAGATACAGTAACCCTTGAACAACATGAGTTTGAACTATAAGGGTCCACTTACATGTGTATTTTTTTTCAAATAAATATGGTATAGTACTGTAAATGTATTTTTCGTTATGATTTTCTCAATAACATTTTCTTTTCTCTAGCTCATTTTATTACAGTATATATACATATAACATACAAAATACTATGTTAATTGACCGTGTTATTGGTAAGGCCTCTTGTTAACAGTAGCCTATTGGTAGTTAAGTTTTGGGGGAGTCAAAAGTTATACATGGATTTTTGACTGTGCAGGGGGTTGGTGCCCCTAAGGCCCCTCTCCCTGCATTGTTCAAGAGTTAACTGTATATCACTTCTTCAAATAAGCTGAAGCCCTAGATAGCAACTGTTCCTTAGTTTGTCCAATTTTGAAGTCATTTTCCAAACTTGGCAAGACTGACAATAGATTCTATCAAACAAACGTGCATGGGGTTAGTAACAACATTATGGAACGTCTTTGTTTTCTAACTTACAGACTTAACCTTTTTAACATGAGCATACAGAGAATTGTCATGCTTTTTCACTCTTTTAAGTGACTCTTTTAAGTGAGTCACATGCCAAAATATAAAGAAATTTTTAATACGACTTTTTACCACAATGTGCCTACTACCTCAAGGAGTTTGTGAATGAAGCTGTCAGTAAAGTTCCTGGTTACTTTATGACTTTTAATGACTAAAAACACGGATTCAGTTGCCCGGACAGATTATTGGGATAATGCCAATACACTGGATAAAGCATAGTAGAAAACAGCACTTTTCTTCTTGATCTACTTTTGTCTATTAAATAAATACTTATTTCACTTCAGGCACTAATCAGATTGGGTTAATGATCACCACATTGTGTTTCTTCATGGAAGTAACATTCTGAAATGGACTTTAAACTAATGTCAATACCAGATTAGGATAAGAATATTTCTACCTTCCTCCAATCTTCCAAAAAAGTAAGTTAACTTTTCCAGGGGCAACTCTAGAGCTTTCCAAAGCTAAGTTTTTGCCCATTCCTTTTCAGAAGAAAGTCTTCTCCTTCCCCCATCCCTACTACCTCCTTCCCCGGCTTTTAATGTTAACATACTACTTTGAAAACCTTTTATGAGAATCAAAAACATAATTACAAATTACGTTAAGTCCCACACTATTAAATTTAGGCCTTCAAAAACTGGTCCAATCAGATAATGGTATTTCAGAGCAATGACCCGTCCTCATCTTGCTATTGTTCTTTATCTAACACAGTGTATAATAGTCCATTCCAGTTAATTTGAAGAAATGCTTAAATGTTAAAATCGTAAGATGTAACTGAGGGTAATATTGGTTAAAAAGTTGGTTTTCGACTCTGTGAATCACTTACCCAGTGTGAGGGATTTGTGTGTAGAACAGAAAATGATAGCCACAGTGTCTGCTGGTGTGAAACCCGAATTATTCCTAGGGGCAAAAAGAGTATTTTACAAATACGTGCGTAAAAAGCCTACTTAAACACATCCTAAATCAGATGTAGTACCTACCTTCATGTTAACATCTTTTGATCAGTCCTGGTGACAGAAGTGATTCTATCCCCAAATGTACAGAAGTGTCTGAATTTGTTTTTAGCGAATCATTCCTGAGTCATTTACCCATGAAAAAAAGGTCTTAAAACTATGTGGGGGACACCACCTCTCCCAGCTCCCCCATGATTCTCTCCCCATCCCTCATGCCTATCCTCTAGCAACCCCAAACTGTTCAAAATTTTTTTCATTTCAAATGTTCTGTATGTGGAATGATATGGTACATAACCTTTTGGGACTGGCTTTTTTCACTCAGCATAATTCCCTAGATATTCATCCAAGTTGTTGTGTGTATCAAGAGTTTGTTCCTGGGGCGCCTGGGTGGTTCAGTCGGTTAAGCATCCGACTTTGGCTCAGGTCATGATCTCGCGGTCCGGCAGTTTGAGCCCCACGTCGGGCACTGTGCTGACAGCTCAGAGCCTGGAGCCTGCTTCGAATTCTGTGTCTCTCTCTCTCTGTGCCACTCCTCCACTAGGGCTCTCTCTCTCTCTCTCAAAAATAAATAAACATTAAAAAAAAAGTTTGTTCCTTTTATTGCTAACTAGTATCCCATGATATGTATGTAGCCTAATTTGTTTAACCATTCACCTATGGAAGGACAGCTGGACTGTATCTAGTTATTGGTTATTAGAAATAGAGTTGCTCTACAAAAATATGTGGCGGAGGTCTCCAAAGATCACATACATAGTCAGGCTGTGGCGCAGGGCTTTGTGAAAATCATGCAGCAGGGAACTCCCTTAGCAAAGTTACGAGGCTATCACTTGACAGTAATTCCAGTGGCTCGAAAGCATTAATGTATCTCCGTAACTGCTTCCCTCAAGAAGGAGCATACCTTTCTGGCAGCAAACATAACCTTTTGATGAATACATGCTATGAACAAAAACAAAACATCATATGTTTTAGCAAAAATAATAAGTTTTCATTCCTTGAGCAGTGACTGTGTATCAGATATTCCTCTAAGGTGTGCACATTTGAAGACAGCTACCCCATAAGGTAGGCGACACAATATCCCACATACAGATGAGAACACTGAGGCACCCAGGAGGTGTGTAGCTTACCCAGGACCCTAGAGCTAGTAAGTGACATGGCCAGGATTTAAATCAAGTCTGGCTTCTGTGCCTATGCTCTTAACGGCCGTGTTCTACTATTGGTATGTAATAGGTCAAGCATTTAAAAATAAATCTCACTTAGCCAAAATCCATTAAATGTTATGGAGGACAGTACTGGTGAATATCAATTTTCAGATTTTCCATTTTAGAATATAAAGATTTAGAGAAAAAAAAAGATTTAGAGAACCAGATGCTAAAAGAAATGTCATTTTACTAATATTATTATTATATTATTATTATCATTATGCTTGATATGTTAGAAACTACTCCTTCCTGCAGAATCATCAGGATTTGAGGTACAGTAAGTCTATTCATTCCCTGCCCTGAACTGAGACAAATGGAATGAGTTAGCAAATGGAAAATGCTCCAGAACCTGACTTTGTGTGTACAGTTGCAGATCTAACAGTCTATCCAATTTTTAAGGATCTCTAAAGAAAGCAATCTCACCCCTTTCCTTAGTAACCTCATCCTCGCATATAACTTTTGTTGGGAGAAAAATCCTCTCTAAATCCATCCATGTATCCTGATTTCTTTGTTATATACTCACTGGAGGGGAGAAGGGCCTTCTCTTCCTCGTCCCCTGGGCACAGGTTAAGAGAATGTGGAAATGGGCCTTTGGTTTTCTCCCCTCTGAAAAGCCATGCGTGCTCACGCTTCCTAACTAACTAGTCTTACCTCCAGCTCTTTTTGGATAACAACTTCCCAAACTGAGTTTTTGGTGTCTCACCTCAGGGGAGGATTCTCCACAGATGTGTATCACTTGAGTATAATAAGATGACCTTACTGTTTCCACATTTTATTTTCATATTTATATTGTGATAACACTCTTATTTTTTAAACATTGAACTACATGGCTGACATATTCCTTGATTCCTTTGTTCATCAAGTAGGCCTAATGTGAAAGCAGCTGTGTGAGGTTCTGTCAATGCATGAAGGAAAGGAGCACAGATATACATATGCATATGTATATATATTTAAATTTTTTAAATGTTTATTTTTGAGAGAGAGAGAGACAGAAAGAATGGGGAAGGGGCAGAGAGAGAGGGAGACAGGCTCTAGGCCCTGAGCTGAGCTGTCAGGACAGAGCCCGACGCAGGGCTCGAACCCACAAACTGTGAGATTATGACCTGAGCTGAAGTTGGATGCTTAACCGACTGAGCCACCCAGGCACCCCTGTATATGTATATTTTAAAGTTTATTTATTTTGAGACAGAGAGAGATATAGGAAGGTCAAAGAGACAGAATCCCAAGCAGGCTCTGCACTGTCAGCGCAGAGCCCAATGCAGGGCTCGAACTCACGAACCGTGAGATCATGACATGAGCTGAAACAAAGGGTCAGATGCTTAACAGACTGATCCACCCAAGTGCATCTATCTATCTATCTATCTATCTATCTTTTTTTTTTTTTTTTTAAGAGAGGGGGATTGAGAAAGAGAAAAAGAGGGGGTGGGAGGATTATGGCACCAAAAAAAAAGATTATCTCAAGCTTGGCAGGGAATGGGGGATAATGATGGAGCACACAGAGAACCTTCTTGAAGGAAATTACAATTGAGCTGGGCTTCAAAGGTCAGGTTTAGATACGTGGCGGTGTGTATTTTAGGTAAGGGATTAGTGAAACTGAAATCTGGGAGTCCAGGGGCAGCTGGCAAAGAGCAGTCTTCAGGCTGACTTGTATGAAGGGACGATGGCTGTGACCATGAGTGTGGACTTGACAAGACGGGCTAAGGAGATGGGAGGAGTAACCACTCAGTGTGGTATAAGACTGGCAATGATGAGGCTAGGCAGGAAGCAGAAGGCTGTAAGGGCCTGAAGAATCACAGTGACTGCAGAGACGGTGGTAAGAGACATGAAGACAGAAATAAAAGAACTTGTCAAATGTTGACTTCTGTGAAATATTTCCTCCCGGCAGCTTAAAAGCACACACTTTGGGGGCAGACGCACTTGAATTTCAATCCAGACCACCGTTTTCCTTATATATAAAATAGGGATAATACTGCCGGCTCCTGAGGGGAGGATAAATACCAATGTTTGTTAAGAATTTGGCACATCACAAGTGTTTAACACATGCTGGCTGATATTTTTTTTAAGGTTTTCATTTATTTTTGAGAGACAGAGAGAAAGAGAGGGAGAGAGAGAGAGAGAGAGAGCGTGCGTGTGCACATGAGTGGGGGAGGGGAAAGAGAGAGAGGGAGACATAGAATCCGAAGCAGGCTCCAGGCTCTGAGCTGTCAGCACAGAGCCTGACGCGGGGCTCGAACTCATGAACTATGAGATCATGACCTGAGCCGAAGTCGGACACTTAACCGACTGAGCCACCCAGGTACCTCTGCTAGCTGATATTTTTATTATTATTGTTGCTTTGAGAGAGGAGGAGGAATGAAAGAGAAATGATAAGCTTTGAGCACATAGGACTAAGAGGAATATGAGGGCATTAATGGAAATAGGGAACAGAAGAGGTGGCCCAACGGGGTCTGGGGAGGAGGCCAAGGAGTTGAGTGAACAGAATTTGCATTAGTGACAGGGCACCATGTCTTCAAGAAATCTGGGGAAGAGAAAGAAAAGGTCATGGGAATTTGAACATGACCATGCAGAGAGAGGGATGACGCGGTGGGTAGAAACAACTGATGAAACCAGGTCTCCAGAGACGCCTAAGAGGACCAGGCTGTGGGGCTAGCCTGAGAGGGGCTATTTCCCAGCCCATGAACTGGACACTAAAGAAGACAAGCTGAGCAGGAAATATGGAAAAATTTCTTGTAGAGAATGGGAAAGTGGAGGCAATTTATGTCAGAGATTTCATGTTCTTTGTAAATAAAGCATGAGGCACTTTGCTCATCCAGAGAGTCTGAGCTAATACTGAAGCCTGCGAACCTAAGAAGTTAGAAAAACTTGAAATGGGCAGACTGAGGAGTATGAAATATAGTCAGTTCACAACGAATAGAAACTTTCCACAGGAACGACTGCCCACCTGTGCTTGAGGAACATGTGACACAACAAACCACCTAGTTTGGGGCTGTTCTCCAGCAATGCTTATGGTGTTGGTCACGCTACAAAGGCCTTTTTGGTCTGTTGCTGCCTTTGTTGCCAACCCATTGCTGCTGCATGTGGACTATGCAGTTTGGTTTTTTCCGGGAGAGTCCGGCAATATACTTCTCCTTTAGTGAACTTGGTTCTGCTTCATATCATGCTCTTTTCCAGGCTATCGCATGTTCCCAGTGTGTCAAATCTCTCTGGCCAAGAAGGCTCCGATTTAACCTGGCGTTGGCTGACGTTCGTCAGAGCAGCACTTACGGCGTGGCGAGACCTGCTTACTTGTCCTGCTCCGGGTAAGGTGGCTGAAACCAGGCCTGCATGGGGAGGTTTCCGGCCTGATGGGAGATGGAACGCCGCCCTGTCATTCTACGGACACAGGGTGCGTCAGCGGGGAGGGGGTGTCAGCACATAAAAGTGAACCGTTTAAGGGTAAAAACCAATATTCTCCCTAAATACTCTCTCTGGAAAGAAACTGACTGCTCCACATCACGGGTCTTGGGGAAAGCCGACAGAGCAGGTGCTCACTGAAGCCTCCATTCGTGATGAGGAAGACGATGGTGCCCATAAATCACCACAGCGGGAAGCACAGAGCGTTTTCCAGAGCACGTTACTCCCAGTATTTCCGTCTTCTCAGAACAGCCTTATAAGGTAGAGGGTGTTATCATCGGCTGCTTTTCTGAAAAGGGAATCTGAAGCACAAAGAGGGTAACTAACTTCTCTAGAGTCATACACACCTAGCAAGTAGGCTGCTCCGAATCAGAGACAAGTTCGCTTTCTGCAAAGGAAATTAAAGAAACGAAAACAAAACCCACCACAGAACTTGGTGGATGAGGGCAGCTATCTTGGTCAGTAACCTTCCTTCAGCCATGCCCTGTCAAGGGGCAACTTCATGGCAGAAGACGCCACCCAGGAAAATGAAGCACCCTTAAATAAATGTGCGTTAAGTTTAAGTGGCAACGACTACAATTACTTTCGGTGATTAACATCTCTATTGTGTCCGCTCACACTCTTGAAAGGAATCCCATTACTATTTATTTTCTAACTCTACCTTCTCTCTTTTTAATATTGATTTTCTTTTTATCCCGTTTTTATAATTCTTTTGATCACTTCGGCTTCCCTTGAGCTGTTTATTTCCTTTTCTTCCCAATTGGTCTTTTTATTCTCTCTTACAGAGCTTTCAATCAGTGTTTTCCACATAATATTTATCTTGCCTTTCTCTGCAGTACTCACGAAGGAGAACATGTCAGAAGGTTTTACTAGTAGAATCACAGAATGTGGAGCAGAAAAGGTCCTCTGAGGGAGTTCCATGTAAGCCCACTGTGTTTTAGAGGAGGAAACTTCCATGTGAAATACTTTCCTTTGTTAACCTCTGTACTTGTGTTTTATCTTCACTTAATTTTTTTTTTTCAACGTTTTTTTATTTATTTTTGGGACAGAGAGAGACAGAGCATGAACGGGGGAGGGGCAGAGAGAGAGGGAGACACAGAATCGGAAACAGGCTCCAGGCTCCGAGCCATCAGCCCAGAGCCTGATGCGGGGCTCGAACTCACGGACCGCGAGATCGTGACCTGGCTGAAGTCGGACGCTCAACCGACTGCGCCACCCAGGCGCCCCTATCTTCACTTAATTTTAGGAGAAGACCTCATCTGCATTAGCTGTGTGCCACTAAACAAGTTACCCAGAGCTCTGTGGCTTAGTGCCTCACGTGTGAAATGGTAAGACTTACTGTTAATACTAATACTTGTCTTCCTTCCCTCCGTCCCTAGCTCCTTCCTACTATACGCTCCGTCCCTACCTCTGTCCCTCCATCCCTCCGTCCTGGCTACAATGAGAGGCCGTTTGAGACATCCAATTAAAAATGTACTGATAAGGGTGAAAACACCTATACAAATATTCAAATATTTGCTTCTTTTTTCCCCCCTTTCTTTATGGTTTCTTTTGTCACTCTAGTGATACTCTGGGTTTCTGTTACTCTAGCTATCAGCTTTCCAAACTTTTACATATTTTTTTAAAGGCTCATAATTACTGCTTTCTTTTTCCAACCTTTTCAACATTTTTTACATACTGTGACAGCTTCCCAAAGTTGCAGAAAGCTTAGGGTACTATGGACAGCTGCTATTGGTGTGATGAATCAGCTCTCATTCCCCAGCATCTGTGACAGTGTAATGCCAAAGAGAATGTGTTACAAAGCTAGAAATGCTAATTTCTTCTCTTCCATCGTTAGTTTTTGAAACAGTATAGATAAATTAGTTTGGTACAATAAATATTCGACAGTTGCTAACATTCATTGAACACTTACTGTATGCTAGGAATTAGGATGAGGACTTCGTGAGTGCATTATCCAATTCACCAAATGACCCTACGAGGTAGGCACTAATACTATCCCCATTTATAAATGAGGAATGACAGAAATCACAGGGTTATTAAACAGGATTGGAACTCATGTCTGTCTGACTCCAGAATTGGAATTTTTAACCCTGACATTATTTTGTGGACAGATAAATAAGAACACAGCATAGTAACTCTCAAATGTTCTTTTATTTTATTTTATTTATTTATTTTTCTCAAATTTATTTTAAATACTCAAAGTAGAAGTGTACTTTCCAGACACTAGAATGGTTAACACGTCAGGTCAGTAAATCTAAGAAATGTTAACCAGGTGGGAGGAGTGTTGTAAGAAAGTTGAATTTTCCAGGCTGGGTGTCTCCTGGTTTATGCTAACCTTACGTCATCAGGGGTCAGTAGCATGCAGTATACAAAAAAAGACAGACGAGGAGGGTGCCTGTGCGGCTCAGGTGGTGAAATGTCTGACTCTTGATCTGGGCTCAGGTCATGATCTCACGGTTCGTGGGATCGAGCTCCGCATTGAGCTCTGTGCTGACAGTGCGGAGCCTGCTTTGAATTCTCTCTCTCCCTCTCTTTCTCTCTGCTCCTCCCCCCCACACTCTCTCTCTCAAAATAAATAAATACACTTAAGAGAAAAAAAAGACAGACTGATGTCCATGTTGAGATTTTTGTCTCTTGATATCTGGACTGGTTTTAGATTTAGTAAGTTGGTAAGAAATAGATGAAAAAGAAACCACAGGCTACTTTTACTAATTTTAAGTAGAAACGAATAAAAAGGAGGAAGAGAAAATGAAACTCAATAGAGTATAAACTGGTGGGCCTGAGTTTAAACCCCTGGTGTCTTTGACTAATTTGTTTGTGTGAGTGAACTGGAAGAATCCAGTTAAATACTATCTACCAATTCCCTAACCAAAGCAAGCACTTATGAATTTTAAAAGTAACTGAAGTAGTTTAGTGCAGTGGAAAAAGTATGGGCAAATGGCCAATGGCAATGGATTTCAATTCTACATGTACTATTTGCCATCTTTTATTAAACTACCAAAATCTTGGAGCGCCTGGGTGGCTCAGTTGGTTAAGCACCCGACTCTTGATCTTGGCTCAGGTCATGATCTCATGGTTTTTGAGATCGAGCCCGCGTCACACTCTGTGCTGACAGTGCGGAGCCTGCTTGGGATTCTCTCTCTTTCCCTCTCTCTGCCCTTCCCCTGCTTGTGCTCTCTCCCTATCAAAATAAATAAACTTTGAAAAAAAAAAAACTACTAAAATCTGATTTTAGGCAAGTTATTAAACTAAACTACTCTTATGTACGGGCCTCATCAGCAAAATATCAATAAAAATGTAGAGTATCATAGTCTTTGCTGTCAGACTTATATGAAAGAACATATGCATTGTCCCTAGCACAGTGCCTGGCACAGAGCAGGGCTCAATAACCATTGGTATCTTTCATTCCTCCAATAAAATCCTTAGGTACAATGAAGTCTCCTATAGTGAAGGGGGAAAAAAAAAGTAAAAACCATCTTCTAAATTTTGTTCAATTGAAAATTCCCCAAATTCTAATGGAATGCTTTGGGGGTATATAATCATTTTACTGAGGAGCAGGATTATAGCCACTCCCTATTCTGCTGTTTATCAAAGAATGTGCATTCTGACAGTGGGTCAGGCAGGTTCAAAATGCAACAGAACTTCATTGAAGGCAGAAAGAAAGGGTCTTAAAACCCCAAGGCCTTATGAAAATCCAGTCTACTCCATACTGAAAATTCTCAGTTTTAATTCAACCACTTGTCACACCATTCCCAGCCCCACTCCTCCTTCAGCAATTCCTGTAGTGGCCACTCTGTGCTTTGCAAGATGTTTTCAGTCACTGACAGGATATATGCATCCTCCCCAGTCTGATGGGATAGAATGAATAAGTGCGTCTGATTATTACTTCTGCCACAAGGATCAGGAAACAAACAGCTGGGGAAAGGCAAACATCTTTTCTAGGATGACATAACAAATCATTTACAAAAGAACTTTAAAATAGCTCCTACTCCTAGACTTACCCAATTAAGTCCCATTTTCTCGGTGCCTTAATGGCTCCAGGCTTTACTCTTACTTTATAAATCACAACCACAAGCTAGGGAAAATGGTTCAAATTACACCAATCAATAAATTTTTATTGACTGTTTACAATCAGCCAGCCTCATGCTGTACCAAGTGCTGTAAGAGCCAAGTGCCTAATGTGAAGCCTGAACCCTCCACGGCTCTGACACTGTTTCAGGCCTCAAAGACAACCCTTTTCCTCATGGCAACTTACTGCCATCACCTGGCAGTCTGGCCTAAGTCTGACCCTCTAGTTACTATTATTACTTAATCTTTTTTTTTTTTTTTTTTTTTTTTT